>NC_139917.1:14329985-14381485 GCF_963514095.1 Eutrigla gurnardus
TCCTAATACATCACTGACGTCAGTCTTCATTTTTACACCCTCGATGTGTTTTGTCAAAAGACGCTTCTCACGTCTGTGGGATCGCAATAATTCATCTAATATCGATCATTTCTATTCAGACTGCAGAATGTCATGTATTTTTCCCCCACTGCTGATTCCTCAACATGAGGCATTATTCATAATTATTTTTCCGTTGAGCAGAACATCAATTTCTCGTCCAAGGCAGGGCTCACTTGTAAATCTGGAATATAGCACGGGCCTCTCAAGTGCTTATAGTACCCATGTGATTTACTTGTCATGTTAATAGACTGAAACTGTGAGGCCTTAAGTGACGCTCTCTTCATTCGTATATTTATGACACTGCTGTCCGTGGACACTTAAAACTAATGGGTTAAACTTGGAGACTTTTCAGTGATGAATGATGAACTTTATGAGCAACTTTTAAAACGGTTCCACCTGAATTGTGAGGAATTAAAATGACTCAACAGAAGAGGCCAAAACCAAAATGAGGATTGTGGTTTTTAATTCAACAAGACGCAGCAAATCCCAGTGAAATGTCATGAAACACACTAATCCTACTGTAGTTGATCATTTTACTGGTTTTATATTGGTCTTCTGTTAATCCACACTTACATTTTCTCTCATCTAGACAATTATAATTCCTTCTACACGTGTCTCAGTCAAGGTGCTTTAAATTGCTAACTTTTGGTTCAAAGTGCAGCAGGCAGGTTTTTAGCTAGAACTTGCTGTCAGTCCCACATTACCCTTGTTCTAGGCTCCCATGAATTCAGAATAATTTATAACATCCTGTTAATTACCCATAAGGCACTGCATGAGCTTTTTCCCTGTTAGATTGCTTGTTTCGTACTGCACTTCTCGACTACACCGATCGTCCGATCTCAGTCTTTTAGCGCACGCTCCAACAGCAAAACAAATGGTGATCACACCTTCCTATTTTAGCAGCTCTGGAATCATATTTCCCAATCTATCACAATCTATCAGTGTTTGGTTTGAAGCAGCTTCAGACTTTTTATGGAAAACCACCCCTGTCATATATTTATGTTCATTCTAGTTTGGTCCGTCGCTCATTATATTGTTATTCATTTTTATCTAATTGTTTTATATTTGTTTTAAAAAGTGTGGTATAAATAAAGCTTTACTTATTAACTTACAAACAATGCGATTTAAATTGACTCCATCATATGAAAGCAAACTGTGTGAGATCTGATCTGCTGAGATCCGTCCTTCAGCTGGAGGAGGCGTAGACTTCTGCAGCAGAGGCACTGTTGAATCAAATTACTGTGGGGCACAATTGCTCACGTTGTCAAGTCCTGTGTGTGTGTGTGTGTGTGTGTGTGTGTGTGTGTGTGTGTGTGTGTGTGTGTGTGTGTGTGTGTGTGTGTGTGTGTGTGTGTGTGTGTGTGTGTGTGTCAGTCAGCCGTGAGTGCAGCGAGGCTAGCTCTGTAGAGCCACTTGCCTAAGTTGACTGAATGGCCTCAATCATTTCCGTATGAGCTCTTGTGTTTGTGGAATTGATAGAAAATACCAAAACACTGACACTGATCTAATGACGCTGCTCTGGTATCTGTGTGAGTGCTGATTGAAGCTGCAGGAGTGTTCCTGACCCCTGGTCTGACAGTAATAAAGGGTATTTTAGATCATTTGTTCTCTTAACACCTATTGGTAATTCATACCCTGCACTCACTACATCAGTTTGCACTCCATTACATACAGACGTACGTCAACAGGCGCCCCGAGTTGCTCAGCAAAGTGGGAAGAAAGAGTGCTGAAACAGCGACCACTGTAGCATTATAAAGGATTATATGTGGGTTATAAAGCTGCACTAATTAATATCTTTACTTGAACAATAGATCACATGACTATTTGTATGTGAAAGCGGTCGCTCACCTGACTGACTGCAGGACTGTTTGAGCACCATTGGTTTGGTGTTCATGGCCTCTAAGTGGTCTTTGGTTAAACGCTCTCATCGGCGTTGTTTCCAGCAGCAGCCAGCTGTTTTCAGTCATAAAATGGCTTCATATTTTAAGGTTCTTTTACTGGTTTTTAAATGTCTTAATGGCCTTGCGCCCTCCTACTTATCTGAACTGCTTTTACCATATCAACCCTCGCAGACCTTGACCTTGACCTCCGGCACTGGCCTTTTATCCATTCCAAAACCCAGAACTAAAACCCACGGTGAGGCAGCATTTAGCCACTACGGCCCCCACCTGTGGGACAGCCTGCCGGAAGACCTCAGGTCTGCAGAGACTGTTGATATTTTTAAGGGCAGGTTAAAGAAACACCTTTTTAATCAGGCTTTTAACTAATATTTTAAATTCTTATTCCATTCTTATGTGGTTCTATTGTATTTTATGTTGTTCCTTCGATCTTGTTTTTTAAGACGATTTTAATCTTAAATGATTGTATTTGTTTTATTTACCTACGGTACTATTTTATTTTATTTATTATCTCATGTATTCTTATCCTTTTAACTGTTCACTCCATTTATTTATCTTTTGTCAAGGTTTTTAATCCTATCTTATGTCTTTAGTTTTTAAGGTTTAACTCCAGAGTTTACCCAGGGGGGTCCTCCACGCTGGGAGCTGAGTCCGGGCTGCTGCTGGGGGTGCCGTCCTTGGATGCCTTCGCCCGACCAGCTGTTGTCTGTCAGGGTTGGAGGGCCTGGGCACAGGTGGCACAGCCTGTGGCTCCTCCCAGCGTGGATGGCCCCAACGACGGCGCTTCCTCAATCCTCAGTGCCTTGCCATGTCTCCCTATTGTCGGTAGTAAGAGTGTGCAGATGTGTGTGTGTGTGTGTGTGTGTGTGTGTGTGTGTGTGTGTGTGTGTGTGTGTGTGTGTGTGTGTGTGTGTAGTATGGAGGGTATGGAGGGTGGGAGGGAGGGGTTTTCTTTATTGTTTTATCTTTCTCGTGTAAAGCACTTTGTGCTGCACGCCCCGTGTATGAAAAGTGCTCTATAAATAAAGTTTTGATTCATTCATTCATTCATTCATTCATAAGCCACTGTGCGCTGGCTGATCTGCACCAAACAGCAGACAGGCCTAAAAGACAGGCCTTTTATTCAATTTTGGAAAATATCCCAACTTTTCTGGAAATTGGGTTTGCATGGATTTTTGAATCAAATGTCTTTCCTGCTGAAAGAAACTTACACCGGGCTGCAGTTGTACTGGACACAACATATACGTTAGATTTTTGTTTGGTGTCCAACAAGTGGGTGTAATGAAAATTGACATTTCTGACATCGGACCTCCAGATTGTCACTGCAAACAAAATATGTTGTCAAAAAGTATGTTTTACAAGCATTCAATGGAGATGACTATGAACAGGAAACATGATGCCACTCCTCCCCTGGTCAACAAATGGACGCCAGGTTTCACTCACCTTGCTACTCTGCTCAAATATTGTTTGTGTGTTTGTGAAAGTCATTTGTTTTTCTCTTTGTGTGTTAAGTCTACCATGAAGATATTTTGCTTGTTAAACAAAGTCATGCAAAGTCGTACCCCGAACAACCCTGACAGCAAAGAGATACCATTACAGAGAAGACACAGGCAAGGAAAACAAGCTCCAACTACAGATCAGCGACCATGGAGACAACCGTCTTCTTACTTTTTCTCTGTGCAGCTGTTGAAGGGGATGTAGGAAAACACTTTTTTGTTACTACAAAAATGAAATGGCCTGACGCTCAGACTCACTGTAGACAACATCACACCGATCTTTCCTCTGTTAGTAGCAAGAGTGGTCTAGACAGGCTCCTGGAAGCTGAAGGTGCAAGTGCAAATCCCCAGGGATGGATCGGTCTCTGGCGCGATCCCAGCAACATTACTGCCTGGAAGTGGTCAGGAGGGGGAGACATTACGTACCAGAACTGGGAGACCGGACAACCGGACAATCATGATGACAGAGAGCACAGAGGAGAAGTCTTGTCTGATGGAAAATGGAATGATGAGAGAGAATGCGAACTCTTGCCTTTTTACTGTATCAGTGTAATCGTGGTGGAGCAGAAGAAGTCCTGGGAAGAGGCTCTGGAGTACTGCAGAGAGCACCACAAAGACCTGGCCAGCCTGCACTCTGAGACAGACAGCCTTCTGGCCAAGAAAGCTTTCCAGAAAGTCAAGACCGCTGAGAAAGTCTGGATCGGCCTGCGTTACCTGGCGGACCGCTGGCTGTGGGTGAGTGAGTCGCCGCTGAGCCAGCTGCAGTATGAGGCCTGGCGCCCCCAGCGAGATCAGGACCACCAGTGTCCAATACAGAAACGCTGTGGAGCTTTAACCAGACAGGGACTCTGGCAGAACTGGGACTGCCGCGACAAACTCAACTTCATCTGTCAATGAGCGATTCAGAATGTTATATCTGGTCAATTAAAATAGCAAGTCATCCATCACTGTTACTGACTTGTATCCCAAGATGTCTATTAAACTACAAAATGATGTAAAATCAAGTCTAAACTCACATTTTATGTTTGTTTGTTTGCTTGGTTTTTGCTGGGACCTTATTATCCTCTCTTGCTTTCTTATTTGGTGGACTGGAACCTGTACCCGGGACACTTGCCACGTTAAGTATTTGGAATAAGACATTACAATAACAGCTAATGTGTTCAGCCTTTGACCTTTCCATCATCAATTCAGTGTGCTGTGGTGCAAAGCAGAAGCAACAATTGCTGACTCAACACCTTCTCAGATATTATTATACACAAAGTCAGTTTAAACCTTCAGGCAAATGCTGGATTTTTAACATGTAACTTGCCCTGAATGTACATGTTTTTTTGTGTTTTCGCTCAACTCATGTCATAATATATTTGATGTCATCTTCAAAAGATTAATTTCAGTGTGCTGTGTTTGTGCATGTTAATATTAAAGTCTCAATGAATCTGAAGTTAGAACATCTTCTGCTTTTGTACTGGGAGTATTCTACAGTGAGACTGAATATTTGAGCGGTGTGTGGTCACAGGAGGGATTTAAATCAAATCCTTTGCATTATTTTAACCCCAAACATTACATTTACATTTAGGGCATTTAGCAGATGCTTTTGCCCAAAGCAACTTACAATAAGTACATTTGTCCAAAGAAAGAAACCACAACATATCATTGCTGATAAAGTAAGAGTGAAAAAATAGAAACAAGAGTTAGGTCCTCGTCTGAGTAAAGTAGTAGCTGTTCAGCAAGGATACCTTCAGTACAACAGTGCTATGATCAAAGTGCTATAGGTAAGAACATAGAAGTGCTGTTTGTTTTTTTGTTTTTTTGTTTTGTATATTTTTGGGGGGGGGGGGGGGTGTTAGTGGGTCATGCTATGTAGAGTGGAGGTGAAGTCTGAACAGGTGAGTCTTGAGCCTTTTTCAGAAGATGGCAAGTGACTCTGCTGTCCTGACATTAGTCGGGAGTTTGTTCCACCACTGAGGCGCCAGAACAGAGAAGAGTCTGGACTTTGCTGAGCGACATTTGTTTGATTTCAGCGATGGTGGTACCAGCCGGCCAGCTGAAGTAGAGGAGCGAAGTGCTCGCGTCGGGGCATGAGGTTTGACCAGTGTTTGAAGGTAGATGGGTGCCGTTCCATTGATGGCCCTGAAGGCCAGTGCCATCGTCTTGAATTGGATGCGTGCTGCAACAGGGAGCCAGTGGAGGTCACGGAGGAGGGGGGTCACATGGGAGAATTTGGGTAGATTGAAGACCTAAACCTAACCATGTTGGTTTGTTTTCTAAACCTTCTCCCATGTGCGCTGACATGATGAGCACACCTCATATTTTGTTTTACAGGAAGTGAAGACAATTGGATTTTGATATAGAATTTTTTTGGTAGATTTTCTTCTTAATCTCAAATTTAAATATTGATGATCACGTGTAGGGGCTGTATGCATGACATGACACGAGAACAAGAACAAGAATATCCTAGGACAAGGTCATGGTTAACAACAGCAATAAATAGATTCATGATTAATACCGCAAACATTGTGCATAGTAGGCTGATAAAAGAGCAGGAGCTTCATTTGCAACAAGCCCTCCAACTCATACGACCAAATAGGTCGTGTGTCACGTCCTCAAATATACGACCTCTGGGAGCGTATTGCGGAGATTCTTCCGCAACGATAGTAGTGGTTAAGGTTAGTGATAGGTCGACGTGTGGAGGGGGTCTCTGCCGATGGTTGACGAGGGGCAATCGTCCGCGCACGCGCGGGGGGGGGGGGTAGGTTTAGGTCGACGTGTGGGGGGGGTCTCTGCCGATGATTGACGGGGGGCGATCGTCCGCGCACGCGCGGGGGGGGGGGGGGGGGGTAGGGGGGGGGGGGGGTAGGTTTAGGTCGACGTGTGGGGGGGGTCTCTGCCGATGATTGACGGGGGGCGATCGTCTGAGACACCGGAGTGTCGATATTTACTTGACCGCTAGAGGGCGCGCTATTTGGTCGTTTTGATATTCGTTGGTCGTTTTTGTGGTCGTTTTCTCGAGGAGGACAGTCTGATTTGTACTTTCTGAAATCAAAATAACACTTAGGGAATATTTCTGAGGAACATCTCTCAAGAAAAAAAAACATATAATCTGATAATTTCCTTCACAAAAAAAACAACATTTGGATAAAATTTCATCTGATGATTTTGTAAATTCATCACAAATTAAAATATTTGGAGATGGCCTGGATTTGTGACAAAGTGAGGCACTTCTTACAAAAAGAAAAAAAGCTCCAGGTTGTGGATGTAAGATTTCCCCAGCAGGTGAATATTAGAGGATCAAAACAGAGAACAACATGCCATCACTGCACTCCCTACTGGCGAATATCAGCATGCAGTGTATACAGGCAAAGACACATTAACACACAACAATAGCTGCATGAGGGCACACTTATTCATAACAACATGTGTTTCCATTGTGTGGGAGTTACATGCATCCATGGCAACCATCAATCTCCAAGAGTGTAGCTCCAGAGGGGTTTGTCCGTGTGGAAACCCACTGACAGCACAGTCGAGCGCTAAGCCACATGGACACTTCACTCCTCCTCTACTAGTCCCTTTTTAAGAATTTACTTAGTGATTAGAGAGGCTGCTGAAAGTTTCCATGCCAGCAGTAATGTCACTGCAGCAAATATCGAGGGACACTTAAGCAGTGAAACTGTAGTTATACTTAAGAGAAGAAACAGAACTTTTTAGCTTCTGAAACGGTCCAATCAATTAAGTTACATAAATGTGCATGAAATCTCTCACTTGTCCGCGGAGCAGCTGTAAATTCATATCTTCTTCATTAATGATGTTTTATTTCACCCGCCTGTTTGGACATAACCCCTATTTGAGCTTCTCTACCATCAGTGCTATTAGGCTAACCCAGTTGAACCAATTCAAATGTTACATGTTACCAAAGTTTGTTAATTGTTGTTAATTAATTTTTGTATATTTTGTTTCACACCTGCCCACTTTCTTTTTCAAGATTGCACATATGGCGTTGTTTGTGCTGTTAACACTGTTAGTTGCTCAATGTCGGGAGCCATGGAGGCAACGGATATGCTAAAAAATTCTGTATTGAGTACCTTTAATTCAGAGTTAGATAAGAAATGTGCTGGGTCCACAGATCTTCACTTTGACCATGAAGAATTTCTGTTCCTTCACCTTTCCCTTCCCCGTCTAAACAGCATTATTGACCCATCCAGATAGAAAGTACAGATAATTGTCCATACTTTTGTACCCTCTCTTATTGGCGGCAGTATAAAATGATGGATTCTCCATTTGAACTGTGACCTAAAATCTTGTGGGTTGTAAAAGAAGATCATTTTACAGGCATGTGCACAGCTCTGTGGGGTTCCCAGAGTTAGCCACAGTGGTGAAACATTTTTTGCCCTCCATGCCAGTCACATAACTGGAAACCATTTTGTATACAGTATATCATACTTTCTGCTGCAAACATGCAGATGCAGAACCCCCGAAAAATCCATCAATCATAGCAAAGCGGGCTTTTTGGGGATACAGGTGCTAAAACGTTAAGTGTTAAGTTTTTTGTTGTTGTTGTTGTTGGGTTTGACCACCATTTACCACCATTAAAGAGGAAGAAACCTCAAAGAAAAACCATCAGCACTAAAATGAATGAAATGCTTTATTATTATTAAACCTGGTATGTCTGCACAGTCGCAGATAAATATTATACCACTAATATTATAATTATATATAATTCCAGTCATGGCTGCACAAGATTTCTGACTGGTGAACATTTATGATAACAGCAAAGCATTTTACAATTCAAAATTCACAATGTGTTGAAAAACCTTTTCAAAAATTCAACATGCTGGAGTAGGTTAACAAAAATACAGTTTATAGTCCCAATATTGCTACATAAGAGAAGTACACACAATAAAACCAAACTATTGGTGAAGGATATATTTAGGAATCTCAGCCTGAGGAAAGAAGCTACCCTGATGTCTGGTGGTGCGGCAACTGATTCTTCTGGATCTCTTGCCAGGTGGCAGCAGGGTGGACAGGCTGTGGCTGAAATGTTTTTTTTACGTTTTCATTTCCTTTGGGCTCTCTGCAGGCACCTCTTCTCACCAATATCACTGATGCTTTACTTGTTCTGGCTGTTTTTTAATCACCTTTATTTCTAACGAAATATTATTATTAATATTTAGCCTTTCAAAAACAATGCTGCAGGAAACCTCTCGCTTCTCTAATTTGCCAAATCTGCCATTTCAATTTTCCAGCCCAGGGATGTAAATTTGCTTAGATTTCACTCTTTTTTGCTTAATTAATATTTTGCATCCAGATTCTGGACAATCAGAGCTGGAAAGCTCCTGACATCATTAGCGTTTTTGCCCTTTTATTCTGGATAGCCGGAGCTATGACTTTTCTAACTGTAATTACCACCATCTGCATGGGAAACAGCAGGCCTGGAGACAAATTAATGCAGTAGGACTTGAGATTTTGGGAAAGTTGTTTTCAGTCATTTAAACTGTACTATTAGTTTGTGGTTTGTGTAATGGTTTCCGAGCACAATTGGAAAAAAATCCAGGTCTGTCTGATCAGAGCGACCATGTTGTCATGCATCGTGTAGATATGTTTTAGTAGAAACCCAAAATACAATGATAATGAGTAAATATATAAAAGTATGAACCTGAAAATGAGCATAATACGTCTTCTTAAAGGATCATTGTGATCTATGCAGCGCTCATTGTAGTGTGTTTTTCCTGAAATCAGATGAAACTGAAAATGCGACTGACAGCTGCCAGTGGGGGGGAAACCATCACAGCTATTCTTCTCCGTGTCACACACATCTATTACTGTAGCTTGTGTGTGCATTCACCTCTGGTCCGCCCCCTACAAATCCGCATTTCATGGGGCATAAGAAAGGAAAGAGTTGCCAGGGGTGTTACATCCGTCTCTCTGCCTGGTCAAGGAGGCCTTAACGCAGGGATCAAACAGTGCAGCGCTGGATCTTTTTCTTTGCTTTTTGCAAGCTCAGAAATGCTGTGTCAAACACACCCCTCAGACATTTCATGGTCTTAATTTATATCACACAAAATGCGCTTTTCAGCCCACGCATCCCAACGAACACACACACACACACACTCACTCTCTCTCTTTCTCATGTTTTTTTTTTGTTGCAGACACATCATCACTTTATGAACTACTTTTAAGCATCAACTTCGCACATCAAAGGATCAAAGGAATATATTCACAAATGCCCTCATTCTTACCATGTTTCAATTTCAGTAAAAGGAAAATTATATTGCACATCTTAATATTCCCATTAAGCCAATGTGGCAAGTTTAGCCTTCACTCCAACCCTTACCTCTCATGTTCCTCTCTGTGCAGGTTTTCACTTCGACAGCTCACGGTCTGATCCTGCGTTTGTATTATAAGAAAGATTTTTGCACCCAATGTCTCGCAACGCCGCAAAATGCTTAATTCAACATTTTATACTTTATTACATTGAAAACAAATGCAAGCACTACTGGGGAGTAGATGCTTGGTGGCATCGTGGCTACTCGCAGAGTTGGTTGGTGAACTGCTGTAGCTGGCGAGCTAATCGCTAACTTGCTAGTTGCCCACTAGTCACAACAGAATTTTACTCTATATTCATTCTACCTCAACTGGCAACAGTAAAAATAAAGCTGTCTGGACCAACAAGCTTTCTAACAGTCTGGCAGCATACTCATTAGCTTAGTTTAAGGCTTAGTTTAGGCTAATGGGACAATACGTTCACACCACAGAATATGGTAGGTAGGTATAGTGTAGCAATAGAGCATGGTGGAATTAGCCAGCTAGCGAGCTGGCTGGGTTACTAAAAATCGGCGTATCGGAGCTCCATGGCTTTGTAGAGTCGGCAGGCACGCGAGTAACTCAGAGGTTGCAGTTGAATAGTCAAAAAGATTAGGTCCTAACTCCTATTCCTTGACCTCTGGGGAAAATGTCACAGGGTTAAGGAAAGGCGATAGGAGAACTCAAAAGGACTTAGGAAAAGTCGTGCTCAGAGAATTCGACCGGACTTTCACTATCTACGTCATTATAATGCTGCTGATGATTGACAGCTGATGATCGGCACCAGCGATCGATGTGCGTCTGCGCTGGAGAAACTACAATAATGGTCTACAAAAAGCCATTTTTGAAGTTAGGAACAGACATGTAGCCAAATTGGTGTCAAAATCTATAAACACCTGTGACGGGTATATGAAAATGTAACATGGCTCATCTTGCATTACTGGAAGATTTAGAAAACTATGTTTCATAGAGCGCTTATCGGTTTGGTTTGGTGAGTAGCTTCTGAGTAAGTACCGCTTCCTGAAACAGATATTGCCAGATGTATGCCGTGATCTAGGAGCGATGTTGGAGCGAGAAACGAAATGGACGAAAGCCATTCCTGGGCACATTAATGGTCCAAGCCAAGTTTTTTGGAGTTTGCTTGTAGGTTCTTTCCTGTTTTGTTGATCACCTTTCGTTTCAGATCATTCACTTCCTACCCTGTGTGCTTTTCCACCAGCATTGCTTGTTACCCTAATTAGTTTCACCTGTCCCTCATTAGTCCTCCAGTCACCAGACCTGCTGCCCACCTGTTCCCACTCTGCCATTAGTCAGTCAGTATGTATACCAGCCCAGTTGCTTGCTTCTTGTTGGTTTGATTGTCTTTGCTGAAAGGACTTTTGTTCTCCTCTTATCGCCCTACATTCTTAGTATTTGGTGCCCCTGCCCTTTTTTTGTGTTTTATCCTTTGTTACCAGCAATCTTACCTGCCTGGTTTTGGACCAGAAATCAAGTCATCTTTTTTCATTAAGTCATTGTTTTCACCCTGCTGCGTCGTCATCCCATCATCTGCATTTGGGTCTAATCCTGAAATTAATTACTGTGACATCTCCAAGCCAGTGACTCAATGAGTTACCTGATGACATTTCTATTTCTTTCTAAATGTAACAAAGGAAATAATCACCTTAGAGTTTGGGACTCAGCTTGGATAAGAAAACTGTGTGCTATGGTAATTGATTGTTGTAAGAGAGACACAGCTTGGTTGAAGTAAAATAAGGCTGCAGCCTAAATAAGCATGGTTCCATTTACATATATTCTAAGGTCAGTAATGCCAATAGGCTACTAAACCACAGCTTGATGGTGTTCTTAGTGCATTTCTAAAATAATAACAGGCCTGAAAAATAAACTGAGCCCATCATTCCCTATTAAATAGATCTATATAATTCTTTCCATATTTTGTCATATATGAAAAAACAAATTTAGACTGCAAACGGACTACTAAATTTACACTGCAAGCTTTTTTATCCGTATAAGTGTCTGTAACCATGATCACTATAATCGTGTTCCACTGTGATAAAAATAACTCATTTTGCAAAAACATGTCGGTACCCAAATGTGCGCACGTGTGCTCTTGAGTGAGTGTAGATTCTGTTAGAACAAATCCCAAGTGATAAAACATTGGTGAATGTCAGAAATATTTTGTTAATATGGTTGGTGAATGGGGCCCAGTGTTCACTGATCACACTGTCCCTGCAGGTACTGCTGGATCATCACTGTCTGAAACACGTCGGCTTTAACGGAAACTATCCACAAGATACATTTCTGTCTAAAAAGTGAAGAATGTATTATCACTTTTTGATGAGTGAAAAGAAAGCTGCACCGCGTCCTTGATGCATTTCTGTTTCAAGGACGCTTTAGAGGCAGCGTTGCTCTCTGTAAGTAGCTCAAGGTGCCTGAGTGTGTGGAATAGACTCTTTTCCTCTGAGGCTGTTTTCTGTCTTCATTTTAAATTAAACATTGCCTTTCCTTCTCGTATATTCGCCTACATATCCTCCCATGCACACAAGGGCTCATGACTGCAGACTTGTGAAGAGTTTGCTCATTCTTTGATGTACTCATGTCTGACTGCTCAATATGTGGAAAGGGGAATCCAATCCAATCCAATCCACTTTTATTTATAGAGCACATTTAAAAACAACAAAGTTGACCAAAGTGCTGTACAAGTAAAACAACAAATCACACAGAGATGAAAAGCACACAATAACACATACACAGTATGTCACATAAAAAAGACAAGTCTCTCAAAACTATGTCAAAAAGCCAAAGAAAATAAATGTGTCTTGAGGCGTGATTTAAACACCTGGAGAGCGGCTGCCACTGCGAAGGCCCGGTCTCCCCTAAGCTTCAGCCTGGACATAGGAACAGCCAGGAGGAGCTGATCACAGGACCTGAGGGACCTTGAAGGGACATAAGGTTCCACCTTTTATTCTTGGTCCAAGAGGTAGAACAGTGCCAAGACATTCAGGCACTTAAAAGCAAACAGCAGAATCTTAAAATCAATCCTTGATTAAAATCAACACACAGGAAGCCAGTGGAGGGAAGCCAGTACAGGGGAAATGTGCTCTTGCTTACGAGTACCCGTTAGCAGACGAGCAGCAGCGTTCTGGACTAACTGCAAACGAGAGAGGGAGGCCTTACTGATGCCAACATACAAGGCATTACAATAATAAAGACAAGAAGTCATAAAAGCATGTAGAACATTTTCAAAAACACTAGGCAATAAAAAAGGTTTGACCTTGGAGAGCCTCCTAAGCTGGAAAAAGCTCTTTCCCACTACAACATTTATCTGTTTGTCCATTTTGAGGTTACAGGTTCGATTTCCACCCCTACATTGGTGACAGTTGGCTTCACAAACAGTTCAAGGGGACCCAAATTGCCAGGAGGAATGGACATTACTGGGACGTAACACCAGAACATCGGTTTTACTGTCATTAAAATTTAGAAAGTTTAAGGCCAGCCATGTTTTGACATCTTCAATGCATGCTAACAAAGGTTTTATGGAGTTAGGATTATTTCTTTTCAAAGGCAGGTAAATTTGAGTGTCATCCACGTAATAGTGGAAGGAGACGCCATGTTTCTAGTATAGGTCCTAGGGGGAGCAAATACACCATAAATAAAATTGGCCCAAGAATTGAGCCCTGGGGCATCCCACAGTGGAGAGGTGCAGTAGAGCATACAGAGTCGCCCAGGCTGACACAAAAGCTTCTCTCTGATAGGTACGACCTAAAGGACTCCAATTGACGTAACAGCATGGAATTTGTTTTTGTCTTCCACTTACTCCGCTCTATATTTACATAGCAAATGGCAGCTGTAATGCTCTGAATATTGTAAAGAGAACCTTTAAGAGGTGCTTGGAGGTTATCTTTGGACTGAGCTGGGCTAGCTGTTTCCCCCTGTTTTCAGTGTTTGTGCTAAGCTAAGATAGCCAGCTTCTATGCATACAGATGTGACAGTGGTATCAATCTTCTTCATGTGACTCTCCCTCGGATAAAAGCACAGTTCTCAAAATGCCAAACTATTCCTTCCGGTGCCCTATCTAATATCAAATAATTACACATTGTATCTGATTTGAACTCGTCGTATCAGAGGTGAAGTGCCAGAAAAAATATTCAATAACCTTCTTTGTCAAATAGCCTCTTCAGATTTTCACTTCATTTCCTCCATAATTGAAATCTGATGAGCCTCAAGCCTCTGAATCACTATCATGGCTGCCTAATGTCTTCTGCGACTCCAGCCAACCTTTTTTCACTGCTCCTTGTGGACAAAAAAATGATGCTGTGAACCTGTCAGGCAAGACGCTCACAGGAGTGGGAGAATTCAGGGGGATTCCCCACCGCAGCTGCGAAGGAAGCAGCTGGGAGGAGGGTGAGGAAGCTGAGAGGCATCATTTATCTTCATAAGACCCTCATTCCGTCGGGGTTGGAGCCGGCAGAGGAAGAGGAAACATGGGAAAGGGGAAATGAAGGATGGAAAGAGGGGGCAGGGAGAGATGCGGGTTATCTGTAAATGTTGCAGACTAAGACATCTGTGTTTGTCGCTGCTGATGGAAGGTTGCATTCGTTTGTCAGCTTGTAGTGCAAGTGCATCTCCATGGGTATGGGGAGAAAAGGATGCGTGCATGTGAGGAATAGGTGGGAAGGTGATGGATGAGAAAGGGGAACAAGGAGGGAGGCAGCGAGTGACGGCGGGATGCATAGCTGGGGAGAGAGAGGAGAAAGGAAAGTAAGATGGCTACGGAGTGGGAGCATGGAATTGAATTCAGTTCAACTTTACAGGCATTATATTTGCATTCAAGAAATGATATTGTCATTTCAAGGTATTGGGAAAATATAATGTACAATGTGTATACTTACTGCAACATACTGGACGAACAAGAGTGTTAAAAATGACCTGGGCCTATTCGACTCCGGCTCGCCAATCAAGTATGTCATGTCCGTTATCCTGTAAATAACGTACATTTTGCCACATTTAATCCTTCATTTTCTCTTTCATCTATGATCCGTGCGCACGAGTCGGAGCAGCACCGAGCAGCAGCAAGTTATTCCGACCATCAGGGTGAAAGGGAGGAACGTACACAAATCTATTAAATGTAATTAATTTCCATGCTGATCAGAGTCAGTCACGGAGAGTTACTATGGTTACATGCACGCTCTCCGTCTCTGTCGCTCAGAAACGTATTAATAATAAATTGATGCATACTTTTCATAGCAGCCTCAATCTAATTCATCAAGGCTCGTGCAGGTGGCTGTTTCTTGACTTCAAGTTTAGCTGGTGTAGAATTACAGGACATTTGTTTGAAATTAGAGTATTTTTTCAGCATACCTCATATTTTCACTCCCGTTGTAAAACATAACCAGGCACCTGGGTTATGGAGCAAAGATCTTATTATCCAACGTTTAAAGAAAAATATATGCAATATCTGGGGTGTGTGTCAGATCCATAAACACAAATTGACAAAGAGACAAAAAGGTGTTAATACATGAGGTCAGAAAGGGGTCAATTGGGTCAGGAAAAAATTCCGGCCCCGGTCCCTTAGCCTTCCGGAAATGTGGCCCCAAAAATAATATAGTTGAAAAGACCTGCTCTAAACCAAACACGTCAACTGGCTAGACAGGAATAAAACATATTTTTGTAGACCAACCCCAGAAGTATTTCAATGGTTCCCTCAACAGGCACGGCACAGGCACAGTACCTCGTTCTGGGGCGTTGTCTATTACAATGGTTCAATTGCAGATCTTTGGGTCACAAACTTTCAAATATTCTTGGGGGAAGACCCCTAAACCTACACACAAAATGTATAAAGGCTCTTCGCCTGTGATATTTGCAGTTTTTAATTTAAAAGACTGATAATTCATCATGACGCCACTCTATTTTATATTTGTCGCTGTCCATTAACGTCCATAGTGCCTCTGCAAGTCGGCGTGATGACGTTTTGTAGTCTCATTTAGCTACCGCCTTTTTAAGACAAAATTCACAATGGGTATTTACTGGCGTATTATATTGTAGAGCAGAACGTTAAAAACTTTTAATCTTGCGTTAACCACAAACCTTTTATTCAGACATCTAACCCAAAACCCAAAATGCTGACTCGTTCCTGCAGCACTGTGTCAGCTGTCATGAATGGATGATGTCTCGTCCGTGATGTTAGAAGAGAGGTGGGTTGTCTTAACCTCCACAAGAAGCAGGCACTCGGGTGAGGTCCTATGAAATGTAAACACCTACGAAGTTAAAGCTTGAGTCCAGGTCAAGTCTAAATGTCTCACACTTCAGATTTCATGAAGTCTACAATGAGCTCTGTGGTCTTGTCGATTTTCAGGCTGTTAACATCGTCCCTGGAGGCCCACTATAAATTACAGGCCTCAGCTGTTTGTAATATTTATTACATTCTATTGTCCCACCAGCGTACTTCTCTACCGCTGCTGTGATTAGTGCAAACTGAGAGACAGCTGAAAGGCACATGGTCTTAATTCACACGAGGACACATCCACCCAGCCTGTACAAAACAACAACATTTGAGGGAAGTACATAGATGACTAACCATAGCTCTGAGGTAGCAGACGGGCTACGCAACATTCCTTCAGCAGCCTGAGCAGCACGGTTGCCAGCAGGCCAGCATACGTCTCCGACCGACATCAAATAATTTGTTTTTCAATATGGATGTCCATGTTAGGTATTAACTACCTAAGGGCTAACACCCTGACATCCACTATGCATCTGCCCATACAGCAGCTTATGTGAAACAAGCTTCCATATTTGTGCTTTTCAAACCCTCAGTGGGCCTCCTCCCGTATGGGAAACGAAAGATCTAGCTGGCCGAAGGGTAATCCCTACCTCCCAGCCGAGCAGGAGATTTGGCTTGGAAAGCTTTCTCCTTCCCTGTCAGTCGGCCCAGTGACTGCTAACGCTGGTGGGGGCCTGGTGTCTAATCAGGAGACCATGGGTGATTGGAGACAAGAGCATGCTCCGAATAAAACCAGGTTCAAAGTGGCTGCGCTCTGCTGTCACGGTCTGGAGGAAGGGGAGAGGGAGTAAGAAGAGGCAAGTAGGGAGGAAAGGGTTTAGTGAAAAGACATGAACTGAAAAAAAATTATGTTGGGGAGAGAAAAAGATGCACAGGGAAGAGGTGGAAAAAGGGGGCGAGAGTTTCCTTCAGCTGCACCGCCTACTCACAGTCTGCTGAGAAGAGTTTGATTAAATATCAGGGAGGGTGCACAAGCAAAGGAGGAAAAGATGAACGCAATCAAACATTCATGAAATCATCTGATATGCAATGATCGCTAGACCTGCAGCCCAACAATGGCTATGGATGGTATTCTGCAGGTTTTCCCATGTATGCTGACATATCTGGCTCATGTTCAGGTTCATGTAGTTTGGGAACATGCTTTATTGTATTATTGTTCTCATACTGTCGGTCTGAATATACCCGTAATATACTGTTTAAGCGCTCGTCTCTTTAAGCCCCACTCCCCTCCTGATCATTCGGCTCTGATTGGCTTCCAAGAAAAACATGGCACACCTTTACAAAGGGAGCTCTCAAGCTGACGGTGGAGATACTCGGGGGACGCGGTGTATTTTACTGAAACTGCATGCTCCATAGGAAGCAGGGACAAATCCGAATCTGAATGCTTGTTAAATCACAGGTTTTCTGATCTGAGCCCACAGATAACTGTGCTGTCTTACTTCACAGATTGCGAGCTAGGCTCTTCAGACACTCAAATACAGAAGCCACGGAACAAGGAGCAGTGTTGAGTTGTCAACATTATCATGGTGCTCTGCTGGTCTTTAGCGTGTCTGCACTGCCAGCATTGACTTCACAGCTCAGTAGCTTTGTGCTAAGGGCATCGGATCAAATCCTGCCCTACAGCCACACTGTTTTTTTCTCCTCTATATTGTAGTGTTTGGCTCCATCTTGTGGAAGTTTGAGGAACGAGTACAGACTTCACAGTGTGGAAAGTTAATACTGCAAAAAGCTTAAAAGAAGTTTAAAAAAAATCACAGTTATGACAGGGATAAATAATTGTCCCACTTTGTGTCTTCAAAAGCAATATGGTTTCAGAATGAAAGATCTGATCCAAAGCAGGTTATGTTAATCCGAACACTCTTTATTTTTTTACATATTTATATTAAAAAAAACCTCGTAGGACAAGTTTGTGTTTTTAATCCGTTACTTTCTTCTGAACCGACCACTAGGGGGAGAAATTGCTCCACAGAAGTCATCCTCGACTGTTGATGTCAGCCTTCCAGGCCAGGAAGCTCTCTTATGTAACATTACGATGCTCTGTGGGTTTGAGCTGTACAGTTCATTAAGGCAGGAAACGTGCCGATGCCAGATTCAGCATGCAGGCCGCTGCACATTATAATATTATATGAGGAGGGTGACGTACGTGCGCCCACAAACAAAGTCTCACCCTGAGCTTTCTCACGCTATCCTGTCTCCATCAAGGAGGGTCGAAAAATCAGGCTCCTGTTCTGTTATTTTTAAACGGATAACACTTTCTCCTTGCTGTCACCCTAAACACACACACACACACACACACACACACACACACACACACACGCTCAAGCTTTTCCACCGCGGCAGCAGAGACCCCTTTAATCACCCTGTCACCACCACTTGCACTCTTTCTTCCTCCCTTTCCTCTCAGGACATGACTTCTCCTCCACAGGTCTCAATTTCATGCTCCCATTTGGATAATTGCATTAGAATTAAGTTGTGTAACGTGTTTCCTTACGTCTCCCCGCATGTATTTGTGTATTTTAAAGCGTATGACCTTAGTATCGTGTAATTTGGTTCGTGTGACCTTAGAAGCGGTATGAGCTGAAATACCAGCAGTCTGTTTTTCATGTGAAATACCAGACCGCCAGACTGCCAGAACCCCATCGGGGGAGACCAGACCAGGCAGCGGGGGCACTCGCTCACTCCTCCCCTTGAAAAAACAAACTCTCTAACCGTGAAACACCTGTCGCCTCCCCCCTCCTCCTCCAGACCTCGAGCGTCTTTCTTCTCTCTCCCACCACCACCTTTACCTACTGTTGCTCACCGTCCTGCCTCTGCATGTTCCCTGCTCAGCCCTTTCTCGTAAAGCCGCGTCCCCCTTCCTGTGTTTTTGTATCGTGTTGCGCACAGTGTGCGCTTCTCAGGTGACGGGCCATGTGAGCGAAGCAGCCATTCGCCCTCCTGACGTCACTTTGTTTCCCGGCCTGCGTATTAGATTGCTATCTTCATATGGCCTCTCGGATCATCTTGTTATTGTCGTTGTCCTTCAGGAGCTTCCGTTAGTCGCAGACAGTCTGGGCTCAATTCTCACTCAGTTCACCTCATTCAAAAACACAGTAAGTGGTGGAAAATAACTCAATTAGGTACAATTTTCCTCATTTCTTCTATTCAATGTTTCGTCTACTCCACTACATTTCAGAGGTAAACATTGTTCTTTCTGGCTCGACTACATTTATTTGACCGCTGTGGTTACAAGTTACCTATTACTGTTAAGACTGTGGGGGGTCGGGGAACTTTGAGGGAAAAGGGGGAAACCTGACCTTTTTCTGTCCTCCTCGCCCTGTTCTTGGTATTTTCTGTTGGTACAATATGAAAGGCATCTGTTATTAGATTGTGTAACACATGCTGTATGGCTATAGGCTGCTACTGTCAATAAAAGTGTTTCAATAGATCACCAACATGTTCTAACTCCCAACAACGCTTTGGCAACGCCGCAGCGACGTCTCATGAATGTACGTTTCTGACACGCAGTGTCCTTTCAAAATAAACTTCCTTCTTCATGGTCTGCACTTGCTGCCTCACTAGCTGGCCAACGATTGGAGGAACACTCATACATTTCTGTTAAATACAATGCTACAGCCAGCAAGCAGTTAGCTTAGCCTAGCATGGACACCTGGAGATGAGATAAAATAACCCTTTATTAGTCCCACGGCTGGGAACATGTCAGTATTAGGCTACAGCAGCAAAGGGATAGTGCAACAACAGTACAAGAAATAACACAAAATGAAACAGGAAACATTTTACACTGTGGTTTATAGACTAAACAAATGAGATTAAATGTAATCATTGTTGAGCTTGGTGCTTGTAGCCAAATTTTGTTTCCCTTGAGAACAGAATCAGACTGGCTGTCTTCGTGCTACGCTAAACTAAACTAACCGGCTGGATCTGATATTTGCTGGCAGACAGATTCCCAGGATACACTGATCTGTAGAACCATGTTCATAAATGTCTGACGCCCTGTAAAAATGATGCAGTCAGTAAATAAATGCAACCACGAAACTTCTCACGGACCAGTGCTCACACCCCGTCGACAAAAGGCCGGTCTACTTCACACGAGATGAGTTTTACATCTCTGATTTCCTCTCGTTCGGCATCAGAGAAGAAGCTGAAAACAGAAGCAGTCACAGGACGTCCAGGAACTGCACCACGACCACCGGAGGATTAAAATAGATGGGCCATGACTTTGTCTCCTTGGTCACACAATTAGAGCGATGACTGACAGCTTCCTGAGGTGGTTTCCTTTTTGGAATTGAGTCATGACTCCAGCCCACAGCCTCTAATGTGTGTTTTCAGTGAAACACTAGTCGGACAGGTAGCTGCAGAACAAAGATGAATGTTGGTTGTGAAAGAGAAGTTTATTTGATGAGTTTGAAGCTCAAGAAGATTCAGCAAAAGGAAATACTGGTTAAACACATCACTTTAGAGAGATTTACAGAGATTTTCAAGCTTGCTCAAGCATTTCTTTTCTAATTTTGGCATGTCACATTCAGGAGAGAGGACTTTTATTAAGAGTGATAAGTGCAACACAACTCTGTAACTCTCAAGAAATCGAATGTTCATTCCCCAAATGTTGAACTCTCCCTTGAATAAAAAGAAGCATTGCCTCACCTCTGCAAAGTGTTACTTCTGTCTGAATCCCACCTTATATGGTTTAACATTGATTTTGAAATTGTCATGATTGTTTTAAATGCTGTTTGTTTTCATGAGGCTCTCTCAGGAATGAAATCGGCTTAATGAGTCCTACATTTTGCAAACTTGCCAAAGGCTGGAGGAAGATTTAGTTGAAAGAGGAACAGCTGGGGATGTTTACTGTTTCTGTAACTCATATCCATCTCCTATCTGTGTTTGAATGGAAATGTGTTTTTTGTTTGTTTTTTTAACCGTATTTTATTATTTCGATTCAAGATTCAAAGATATTTTTGTCAGCTACACAGGAGTATTATGTATTGCTTGATATAATTTTCAAATGTAATAATAAAAATTAAATAGAAAAAACATGCAGTTAAAATGTAATTTCCATCGGTTTCAACTGGGTTGGGTCCTGCCAATGATGCACAGGTTGATCCTAACATAAAACCGAACCAATCACCTATTTTAAGCCTGAAACTGAATATGGATCATAGATCATTACCTCCTATAGGGTGAGGTTTAACTAACTGACCAGCAGAAAGACTTCCCAGCACCTAGACCACCACAGCACATGCGAGACACCATGTGAGATGTTTGGCTTTTTTTCTTTCTTTTTTTAAGTTTCTAAGCCAGAACTGCATGCGTGTGCATAGACACAAAACTAACTTTCAAGCCTCTGCCTATCACATTTCTCTCATCAAAGGAGGTCTCTGTGTCAGGGCAGGTGTGGCTGAAAACCTGTGGTTGAAAAGGAAGACAGCGGAGAGGGTGGAGGAGGAGGCCAACCCTCATACGAGCTGCCCTTAAAACAATAATCCTGCTTTCACCCTCGACTCCACCATTCTTTCCAAGTGATCGTATCCTCATCGTTCCCATGTCAGCACCGTGTGGTTAGAAATAATAGCCAGAGTCAGACGGGGCACCTGAATTCAATATGAACTGCAAAACAATCAAAACGTACCTTTTCTTTATTAAAAAAAAGAAAATGATATGGAAACACATTTACTCAGAATATGATGGGTGTGTTCACTCTCTCTGACAACTGCTATTATCTTACTATTTGCTTAATACACTCCACTTTAATTTTCTGCCCTGGCACCTATGCTAGTCTGGAAAAACAGAGGGAATTCCTCCCCCTTCTTCTTCTTTTTTTTTTTTTTTTTTTCCTTGAGGTGGAGGTCCTATTAATGTTACCGTGCCGTCTGGCCCAGCTGAATATATTTACTTAGTGTGAGGAGAGTGGTGGCCACAAAAGCAGGAATGTGCCTCAGTGTGACTTGAAAGCTGTTACATTTTAATTTTTAACCCGTAAAATAAATACAGAGCGGCCCTGCGATTTTTATGAATGGTTGCATTCATTCCAAAACACGCCCACCAATCAGCAAGCTATCCTCGCGGCGAAGCCACGCCCGTTTGGAATGTCTGGACTTCTGGCTGCGCGCTGATTGGTTAGAGGTATGATGAGGGGCGGGGTCTCCCGCCAGTGGGTATAAATTCGATATTAGACACTTCTCCCGGTAGAAAAACAAGGACCGCGGTCCAAAAAAGACTGAAACTCAGTGTGAAACTACTTAAGACCTCCAACTGTTCAGTGGATTGAAGCTTGAAGATATTATTTGACCTTTGTTTGTATTTATCTTAACCCTGCCACAGGCTAATCATGGCATTTTTGATCTACCTGACTGTACTGACAACAGCCGTCATCACGCAGGTAAGATGCTTCTCTCCCGACAGGAGCGCGCGTGCACTTATGAGTACGTTTACAGGAAGTATTATGTAATGTGTATTCTGCTCTGGATTGTGAACTCGGCCTATACGTGTGACTCAACTTTGAACTCCGGACTATAAAGAGCATCAATATCATATCAACACAGACTAGAACGCTTCAACGTGTTTCATTGTCATTGTTTCAGCATCAGATTAACTGTGATGGCTGTTGTGACTTTTTAACAGCAGATACAATACAAGCTTGGTGAATGGAGTGTAGGTGGGGTATCACTCCAATACTGCTTATATAATAATATCATAATACAGTCCCTCTGAAGTTGGTTGTCCTGGTAATCAGCATGCCTACTCATGTCTTTTAAAAGCACAGTGGCATGTTGAGTCCCACAAACAGGAGCAAGTTGGCTCTCGTGCTGAGCAATGACTCAAACACGAGTCAGCAGGGGACTGGGTACAAACCTTGAGCTGTCTAGACACTCAGGGCCGACTGGCCAGCAGTGACTTGACTTAATGCTGCGGTGCTTTGTCTGTCAAACAATTCAAAATCAGCCATAATACCCGTGGGAGCCTAAGACGTGATACAGACATAAAAAAGAAATGAATGTACGAGCTCCCCCTAACGCTTTGATGTTGGATGAAAAGTGCAAGGATGATGATTTTAGTGTCCTGGTTGCCATAAATGTCTCATTTTCTTACTCCACCGCACCGTGTGTAGGCCTACTGTGGCTCTCTAAATGTGTCACTCTGTAGCTCTCTGATGTTGTTCCAGTACGGTTGTGGAGTTTCTTTATTTTTCGCTTCTCCTCAGATATAGAAAAAGTTGCATGACTACGCTCATTTGCCTCCCGCCTGAAGCTGTGATCTCCCCCTCTGCCCCTTCCCTCATCCCTCCAGGTGACTGCTAGCTGCCCTGCGGTGTGCAACTGCCCCGACGAGGCCCTGGCCTGCCCTCCAGGAGTAAGCGCTGTGCCAGACGGATGTGGCTGCTGCAAGGTGTGTGCTGCACAGCTCAACCAGGACTGCGGCCCCGCGAGGCCTTGCGACCACCACAAAGGGCTGGAGTGTAATTATGGCAACGATGTGACCATGGCCTGGGGCATCTGTCGAGGTGAGAGAGGAGGGTGGGGTTTTTTTCCATTAAAGCTTTTTGCACTGCTCAGACAATGGAGAGTGTTGCATGAACATTGCAAGGGGAAATAATCCTGTATTTGAAACGAATGCGGTTAATGTGATGTGCTATAAAAGCCAAGATGTCACGACACCTGTGTAACGATATATAAAAGGTGTTGAGCAAATGGACGTTAATTGGCTTTCCTTACCATCAAGTCAAAGCCATCATGGCCCAGGGATTAAGCGACGTGTAACCTTGCAAGACGGGGGTATTTTAATGAGTAGGAGATGTTTTATGGCAGCAACAGGGGGTTTCAAAGATAAAAATACACCTTCCATCTGCACCATGCCAGTGCTGCCCCACAAACTATGAATAGCTGGTTCTTCCACGCTTAAGAGACAAGGAGTCTGACACTTCCTGTCTCCTTATTTCCACTGACCTTTCTATCTCGGTGGTCCATGTGTGATGTTGTGTACCGTCGCCATGTGGACTCATTGTGTGTGGTTTTGGTCAACTTTGCTCACCGGCTGTTAAAATAAGAGCACATGGCGACTTGTTAACATTGAACTTGTTTTTCCAAAAGCTTAATAATTTGTTCCTTTTATTTACTTTAAAGGATGTAGAAACTGAGTCATGTAACTCTGAGATATCTCACTCGTGGATTTTGCAAGGAATACCCCTGTTGTCCTTTGCTTCATGCATTACAAAAGTCAGTTTATCTATATGACCAATCTGCAATTCGTGAGTCATTGTTTTCTTTAGCCTGAGTAAAAATGTGTCTTTCCAGCAAAATCAGAGGGACGCACATGCGAGTACAACGGCAGGATCTACCAGAACGGCGAGAGCTTCCGCGCCGGCTGCAAACACCAGTGTACCTGCATCGACGGCGCCGTTGGCTGCGCTCCTCTTTGCACCAACAAGCTGCCACCAGCCTCTCCATCCTGCCCCTACCCACGTCTGGTCAGGATACCCGGGCAGTGCTGCTTCAGTGTGGACTGCCATAAGGGCACCTGGCGGCTCCCACCTAAGCATCAGGTTTGTTCGTTTTTTTTCCCCTTGTAACTGCAAGAGGACTCTCTGCTAGTTAAGTGACTCACACAAATTGGAAACATATTTTATTTGCAATATCAAATGATATGGTGTTTTTCTGATGAGGTGCTTAGGGTGGAAGAGTAATTTCTACAAAAGGAAAAACATTTAAGCAGTAGCCTAAGAAATGTTTCTTGATGATGTTTTGTTTAGTTTTTTTTTTAAAGTGTTTTCTTTGCTTATAACCAAAACTTCCAAGACCGAAGATGTTAAGTTTATTATTATAACAGGAGAGGAGTAAAGTGTGTCCGCTGACCCATTGCCCTGAAATAATCCGCTGACAATCAGGGCGCCGTGGTGATAACACCATGAAAATACATATAAAAGATGGTTGGACTGCGGCACAGATGAATCGCCAGCAATATCTCATCTTATCTCTCATCACAGGTGCCTCCGCCGCAACAACACCCGGCCAGACGTCATCACTGGCCTGAAAGCGAGCTGGCCAACGAGCTCGCTGACGTAAAGTCCAGCGGCTGGGAGAGTGAACATGGCTACAAACACCTGCCTGGTGAGAGGAGGGGGAGACTATTTCGTTAGTTTAAGATTTCAATTGGGTATTCAATGTTACAGGATTTGCAATTTGATATATCAGTAATCATAAAAACAAGTAACACTTTCATTCAGTGGTTCCCAGCTTTTGCTTGTGTTAAAACAACACTCTGATGTTTTTCTCGTGGGAGTGGTTGAGTGATGTCACTCTGAGCCATGCTAGTGAGGCTGTACTGTCACAGTGGTGCTTTGATGCTAAAGGCTAACGCTGCAGGGATGACGTATCTTTGTCAGCCAACCACCTGATATTAGCATTGCACTGGTTCCCTCGAATAAAAGTCAAGGGATCTTTCCTTTAGATTATTGGAGGAAATTCCAAGTTTATGATTCTCACACAATGCCAGAAGTAAAAAGCTATCATTATGTGTTGTATTTGTATTCTCTTTCTCTTGTTAGCAACCACCGGTTTTTAAGACACAAAATTCACACGAGAGATATTTTCTGACGTATTTCGTTTCCTGCAGCACTCTGTGGCGAAAACCAAAGGATGTGACAAATAAAATGTTAACTTGATGTTGGCGCCAGATATATTAAGGCTCCACCAAGTAAGCAAAGTCATTAAGTTTCATCCTTTGGGCATCGTGAATGTTACGACCAAATTTCCAGGCAATCGATTCAACGGGTAGAGATATTTCTGGAGCAACAGATCCTGCTAAACTGGCTAAAACGTAAAGATGAGGAAAACCAGGAAAAAATATATATATATTGCGAAGCAGAAATTAGATTTTTTTTTATTTTGCTGCTTAATCCTCCTTCAACCCCTGATCAATTTTTTTTTCTTTTCTCCCTGGCTTCCATCTTCCTTCGTGGCTCCTCAGTGTGGAACCATCTGAAGGAGCAGAAGTGCCCTCTCCAGACCACCGACTGGTCCCAGTGCTCAAGCAGCTGTGGGATGGGCGTCTCATCTCGCATCACCAACAAGAACCCTCAGTGCAAGCTGGAGAGAGAGACGAGAATCTGTACCGTACGACCGTGCCACGGCCTAACGGTCCCAGCCAAGGTGAGGCCCACTGAACTTGACTCGAACGGAAGGAGACAGAGAGCAGAGGTCGAACATTCACTCGCTGCTGCCAAGGAAACTTCTTATCACAACAACTTATCTCTCGCACGGCGAAACCCCAACGCCTTGCGATAACGCGCATCAGTAAGGAATTATTTCACCTCTTATCTGTCCACGTCAGACGACGCAGGGTAAAACAAAACCTCGCTCTGCTTCCTTGTTTCCATCTTCAAGCCAAAGGGCAGAGGCTGAAAACATTAAATCGGTGCCGCAATGAACGAAAGGTTTGACCTTCTGGCGCTGACTAAATACGCTCTTAGTGCTAAAGCCATCTTTATCCCGAGTTTAAGACCAGAGATTATTTTAGCGGTACTTTCGGGAAGCTGCAACCAGTGGGAACAGGGCAGTGCTGATTTACACGGCGGTGTTTTGGTGGCAAGCAGGCGCCTTTTTAAATATAGTCCCCCACCCCCGGCATTCCTGCCAAGCAACTGTCCATAGCTAGGCCTCGTCTGTGTACTCAGAGTCCAGGGAAGCGGTGTGTCTATATTAATCCTCCTTGTTGGACACACACTAAGAGGTCTTTTCTCTGCTCTGCTGAGTTAAAAGCTCTGGTGCCAAGAACGATCAAAGGTGTCAGTGTGTTTAGCCGAGAAGGACACTCAAATGTTAAATAAATGTTTAATCTTACAATTAATCATTTCAATCTAAAAATAATCCCTCTCTCAATCCCTGTTTTGGCATGACAAGTTGATGTCCGGCCCTCTTAATGTGAAACTAATGAGTTTGAGTGCAAAGCTGCTTAAATCCGCTGCTTCTGTAAAAGGAAAGGGCAGATAAAAGTCAAAGCTCATTAGATGATTTTAAGAATGGAAAATCTTTATATGACTTCTTCTGGTGATTTCAGCTTCTGAAGCCAATTAGGAACAACACACTTATTATTATTATTATTATTATTATTATTATTCAGACTAAGACACTCATCATTTTGCTTTTATCATCCATCAGAAAGGGAAGACGTGTTCCCCGACCCAGAAAGCCCCAGAGCCCGTCCGCCTGTCGTATGGAGAATGTGTGAGCGTCCGCCTCTACCGGCCGAACTACTGCGGTGTGTGTGCCGATGGACGGTGCTGCTCACCGCGCCGCACACGCACTGTCCCCGTGACCTTTGTCTGCCCTGACGGCGAGCGTTTCCAGAGGTCGGCCATGTTTATCCAGTCTTGTAAATGCAGCGACGACTGTGGCCTCCTCAACGAGGTCGCCCTCCCTCCACAGCAGTGGATGTATGGGGATACACACCAGTTCATAGACTAGTGCTGAGGAGGATTTTTATTTTATTTTTAATATGATGAGGTCGATTTTCTTGACGAAGGAAGACGCTTCAAGACTAGGGGCCATTTTTCTCATCTGGCTCCAAATGAGTGAAGACCAGAGGCACCCATCTGACTGGCTAACAGCAGGCAGGAAGGGCCGCCTCGGTTTTATTCACAATCATAAAGGCAACCCTTAATTGTGATATTATTGTGTGACCGGAGTGGATTGTACACTTGCCCGCTCCTGTTCAAACAGACATGGGACCTAAATAAGAGCCCTGAAGCGACCCTGGACTTCCTCCACTCTGGACTGATTGCTGATTCAGGTGTTGGGTGTTTCTTTTTTTGAGAGCCTCGGATCAGCCAGAGGAGAAACACTACAAGAGCAACAAAGCACTTTGTTAAGCACTGAAACTTATGAATTATAACTATGACAGCAGTGCACAAGCATCACCTCACCTGCAACAACAGCCTCACACACTTTAATGGTGGATGATTATATATCCCACAATGCACTGTTGACTAATCAGCGACAAGCAAAAGCCTCTTTTGCAGCTTTACATGGAAACAAAATGTGGACTAAAATTGCCTAAAATGGCTTACTTTGAGCACGCTGCACTGACAATCCATTTACATTACACAGCAATGAACGACTGTTCCTCTGTAACTCAGACTGTTAAAACGATAAGGAACACTATCTGGAACTGACTGTTCAGAAATGACTGGACCAATGCCAATTGATTTCTTGTTTGTGCATTAAATGCACCTCAGAGGAATGCTTTACACAAACCTGTATTTGAGAATTTATTTTTGATCACAGTATATTCTGTAGATACTTTCTTTATTTGGATCAAAGTTTGTATTGTCACATTTATGCACATTTATGCATGTGGATCAGACACTACGGTGTAGCCGTCATACGTATTTGTTGGTCCCTGCATGTAATTAAACTGGCCGAGCTCAAGTTTCATGCAAGGTTTTATTTCAACTCAACTTGTATAGTTTCAAACTTGGCAGCCAGTTCAAAGTAACCAACTGTTTAGGACCAGTGGCTGTGTCTTAAAACTATGGTGACAGCGCCCTCTGCTTGTGAGGATAATTAACTACAACACAGTTTCTTTATTGGATAGTGTTGTTGTGCACAAAACATTTAAAAATGACCAATATCATTAAATAAGGTATAAAACGTTTATTTTTGCAACCAAAACAATATATCCATGTTTTAACAAGGAAAACACTAAAACAAGTAACCTGCAAAGACATGAAAAAAACTGTCTTATGAACTAACCAACATACATGGTGGGAGGGCAACTTTTAAAATAAATGTTTCAGGGGGGTCAAAATACAGAACATCAAGGGTCACACACTGGAAAGACGCTTCAGACTCATCTGGACTGTTCAACTGCAAAGAGAAAAAGGAAAGTTGTTCAGGTATGCTTTGCCTTTATACGTCATCCCATGTTTTTTTACAACAAGATAAAGTCCAATTTTAGCCTACAATGGTGCGGTTGGTTATCAATAGCCTAATGCAACCACCAACAGTGAAGAGTGTCTGGGAATTATTCTCTTCCCCTTTTGAGCCTAACCTAACAACTAGAGATAATCTAAGCTAGAGATGAGTAGATGGTCAGGGACACAGGAGCAGGAAGACAAGAAGTTGCCCCAGACAGGACTCTGAACATTTAGAGTGCCAGGCTCGACCTCCATAAAGTGGTGAGAGTTGAGCAACTCCCCACGGTATTCACAGATGCTGTGACCGTAGATCGATAATGACACCTTGTCTCCCTTCTATCGTTTGTGCTCACTCAAAGGCCAGTACCCGAGCTCTTCATGCCCTAACTCATAACACACACACATTCCCGAGTTAGCTAAAGCAACAACATCCCCTCACTAGATATAGAGGAGCCAGTGATACAGGCGTCCCCAGGGACTCCTGGAACCTTTAGAACTGAGGGTGGCTGTACACTTGTGAATCATCTGTATTGCTGTTTCTCTGTTTGGCTTGAATTCAAGCTGCAATAAAACTTCAGCCTAAGAAATCCAGAGTATCGTGTTGCTTCCTCGGTCTCCAGTTGATCTGGTCACGTTATTTCCACCAAAAAGAGATGATGTATGCTTAAACACAAACGTGATAGTAGTGCACTTGTACACAGTGCAAGACAGCTTGTGAGACACAACAGGACTTACTGTAGGAGGAGATATCAATCTCCTCTGGTAGCTCTGCTACGTTGACCTCGAAGCGGTCTTGGACATCGTTCAGGGTTTTTGCATCAGTCTCGTCGGACACAAAGGTGACGGCCAGGCCTTTGGTCCCAAACCTTCCAGCACGAGCCACCTGAGGTACAGCGAAAGACATTAGGTCAAAATGGGCTCAGCCGTACGTGATTTGTGTTTGTAAAATATACAGATGCAGGACATAGAGAATGTGATATTATATTATAGCTGGACTAACTCTGTGAAGGTATGTGTCAGAATCCTCTGGCATGTCGTAGTTGAAGACAATGTTCACTCGCTCGATATCCATGCCTCGGCCAAACAGGTTAGTGGCCACCAGGATTCGCCGCTGGAAGTCTTTAAACTGCTGGTACCGGGATAACCTGAAGGCAGCAATGAACAGCAACAGGAATAAGTTAGATAATATTCCAAAGTGAGACTAAGCACATTAACTGAAATATCATTTTCCACATAAATCTGGGAGTTAATTCCTCACTAGTAAAATGTGATACTCTCCTTACAAACAAGTTTTAGTACAGTCATTTGCTATTTTCTAGTCATATTGTTATGTTTAGATATTGAAATTAGAAAAGTTATTGTTGAATCCAAATATTGAAACAAGACTAGAACCAAAAAGGCACCTACCGCTCCTCCTGTGCCATCCCCCTGTGGATGGCGATGGCGGGGAAATTCTGCTCAACCAGCAGCTGGGAGAGAGCTACACAACGGTGCACTGATTTAACAAAGATCACCACCTAAAAAGGAAACCAAAAAAGGAAAAGGTTTGCATATTTTTGGTTGAAATCGATTCTAGAAAAGATACCAACAATAACATTATAGTGGGTGGCTGTAGTAAAGAAGAATATTCCAAACATATATTTGTTAAAATTAAGCCCTTCAACCATTTGAAATGCTAATGTACATAACTGATTACATGTCGCTATAAATCAGTGCCAGCTATACCTGGTTGAACTCGAGGACATCAAGCAAGTCGAAAAGCTTTCGGTTCTTCTCGCTGTCCTTCAACTTGCAGTAATACTGCTGTAAGCCATGGAGGGTCAGCTTGGTCTCGTCATCCACAAACACTTCCATGGGCTGCATGGTAAGAGAGGAGCCAAACATTTGTCTCACACACACACAGGTCTACAACTACAAACACTTTTCTGAAATCACACTAACAAATAAACAGCACATGATGGCAAGTTGAAGCTGTTGTCCTGGGCTGCAGCAGTCAGGAGGACAGACTGTCCTGACCAAACCAAAACTGCCAAGGAGGATCACTTTGCCCCTCTGAAATGGCCACTTATGACACCGACAGCCACAAGCGGGCAAAGCTAAGAGGGACTTTGCAACAGACACAGAACTACCTAAACTATCTCATTATTTATTACACAACAGTAATAACTGGTGAATAGCGTAATATCTGCAATTATAACGAGGACATTGATCAAATAATAGAATCCATTAATCAGATATGAATAACACCAGTGAATATGGTTCTACACCCATTTTACCACCAACTGGTAACTCAGTCGTGGTAATGAATGAAAGGTAACGTAGCTCTTTCACTTTCCGGGGATCGAACCAGCGACCTTCCAGAGACCATAACACTTTCTCTAACTTTTAGGCCACGATTGACCATAATCAATGTTTATGGTGAAGTGTACATGCATTGACAATGAGAAACAGACATTCAGAGCTAACTCACTGGTCCCAGCACACACTGTGATGTAAACATATGGGAAAAGGCCTATAAACGTGTATACAAATAAATTAATTAATGTATCAATTTTCATCAACAACAATTGCTTAATATATGACAATCTCAACTTGCAGCTTCGTTCATCTCTGCTTAAAACGCATATACCTGAATGAGGCACGTTGGGTTGAATATGAAACATTCTTAAATCAAGGATAACTCACATCCTGCATGAACTTGCGACAGACTGGGCGAATGTCTTTGCTTAGCGTTGCACTGAACATCATGACTTGTTTCTCATGGGGCGTCACCCTGAAGATCTCCTGGACGTCACGTCTCATGTCTGTAAGAAAAAGAGAAAAAAATACTCCCAAAATTGCATGAATTGAATTTTGATTACATCATTATCTTAAATTCAGGAAGTTATTTCTCTAGAATATTTTTTAATGAAAGAATTACATTTTTGTTCATCCACAATTCATTTTCATATTAAGTGGTAATGATTCATTTAGAACTGTGATTGGTTTAGAACTGTGATTTCTGTAGAAAAAATGTCTCTCTGTTGCTCTTAAAGGAACCACGTTGTGGAAAGATTTGTCCAAGTTTGATGTTCAGGATGAACAGGAATAAACGCTGTGTCATTTATCTCCCCCTTGTTTTGAAACATAGCCTTGGTTAAAAAAAAATTTTTTTTAAACTAAAAAACTACAAGCAGAGCTGTCCTGGTGTGACCTGCGTCGATGCATTGGATGTGTGTTAAAGTGATGGTATGGAGTAAAATGCACCCTAGGTCATTTCCACCATGACATCCAGCCAAACACCCCTCAGAAGCATTTTTAACGATGGTCAACATTGGTCAAGATAGGGCTACTAGCGCTTCTAGCGCCCAAGAAAATCTTTTAAACTGACTGTTGTTGATCTAAAAAAAAAATGTTTTTTTTAGAAACAAATTTTGGTGAAGTATTTTCGTAAAATAAGAACGTTTTTTAATTATCCCTGTAATTTGTCTGCGTGAGAAATACTAGATGTGACGTGTAAACAGGTTGAAATGCGTATGTGAGAGCCCTGTGTTGCATCTCGCCGTCTTACTGGTGGCAACATCCACTGTGAAGTACTGACAAACCGCCGACGTGATGCGCTAACAGTAGCTCCTTTTAGCAGGTGTCAGGTGACCAATTCTTCTTCACCCCTCGAAAAAACAGCAGCTGCCGCCGGCAGCACAGAGCAACTGTTTTAAGAGCGGCTAAGAAGAACTGTGTCAAAGCTAACGGAAAAATAAATTACGTGGTATCGGATCGGTGCCTGGACTCCAATACTGGTAATGGAATCGGAACGACTCTGCTCAAGACTGTTAAAAGATATGAGATGACATCACACTTCCATAAGATATGAATTCACAGAACAATACCGGAGTCAACTGGAAGCCTCCCGGACATACTAACCACAGTCTTCACCAAGGTTTGTGGAATGTCCACTAAAAAAATACTTCCTTTCCTCTTACTCACCCAGCTGCTCCAGCATCCGATCACACTCGTCAAGCACAAAGTGTTTGATGTTCTTCACGTTGAGGGTCTTGCTGCGGATGAGGGCCAGTGTACGTCCTGGAGTTCCTACGACAATGTGAGGGCAGTTCTTCTTCAGGACTTCCTCATCCTTCTTAATGGCCAGGCCACCGAAGAATACTGACACCTTGACACTGGGCATGTACTTGGAGAATCTCTCGTACTCTTTGCTGATCTGGAAGGCCAACTCTCGTGTATGGCACATTACAAGGACAGACACCTGGCATACAGGGCACATGGAAATTAGACTTATTAACTGCTTTGTCATGATGTTGTGCATGTCCTTTTGTAATGCCTTCTAGACATTTACCAAGGTTTGATAGCTACAAAAATCAATCCAGAAGATAACAGTAAAAAAAACAACATGTATAACAAACAATAAATAACAATCGTACAATTGTGGACACCACATAGAGCACAAAACAGCAAAAGCAAAAGGCATAATGGCTCTTTAACATGAAAAATGAGCAAAAGCCAATGATGACCAACTCACCTGACCATCCACAGGTTCTATCTGTTGCAGGGTGGCCAGTACAAACACTGCTGTTTTTCCCATTCCAGACTTGGCCTGACACAGGATGTCCATGCCCAGGATAGCTTGTGGAATACACTCATGTTGGACTGAAAATAAAACAAATAATTTAAGGGGAGTGAAATTACAAGACAAAAACATCTGCTGATTAAATATTAAAAGTCCCAGTGGGCAACATTTTTTTTATCATATTCACTGAAGCCAACACTATGCTCCGATAGAACAACATAAATCATCCGGTTTTAGAAAAAAATAAAAATAAACACGCCTCTACGTGCACGTAGAGCCCGTTTGTTTTGGAAAAATTGACAGCGCCCGGATGATCCTGTCCAATCAGCACGTGCACACACAGAGCCCCTCCCCCCTCTGGCTCATTCCAATTCCTCGGTTAAAAACTGAAACAAGGAGGTCCAAAACAACCAAGGAAAAGAAAATACCGGTGGAAAATAAGGACAAAAAGAAAGATTGTGACGGTGCCCGTGATAAAACCAGAGTCAACATCGGACCCGCGTTTCAAAGGTGGCGTGATCTAAGGGATTTCAAAGGGCACGGAGTCGAGGGGAAGGAGCTCGGTGGTCGTGGGGGAGGAGCGTGAGAGTTGTAAACATTCAAAATCTGACAGAGTGCCCTCAATCCGCCGGACTTGCAGACTGGGACTTTAATATCAGAAGAATATGATAAATACATAAATAGTAGGAGTTTGTGTGGCAGTTTCAGACAATGTGAGATAAATAGGTGCAGCTTTAAAATAAGGATTACGTCCACAGTTTTGAAGCTTTAACAAAACTCGAAACTGCTATTCACCTTCGGAGGGATGCTCAAAACCACAGTCGACAATGGCACGGAGCAGCTCTGGTTTGAGGAGAAAGTCTCTGAAGCCCGAGCTGTGGATGGATACGTAGGACCCCTTCACTTCCTTCTTGATTGCTGGGGTCCCACTCTCAGGCACTCCCTGGGGCTCCTCATCCTCTTCGTAGTCCAAAAGTTCATTATCAACGTCGGTTTCTGCCATCTGTACAACAGCATGTAAAATCAATGAATTTCTGTCTCCCAAATTTTCAAAAACAGCAGACGGAGTGAAAGAGCTCTTTAATTTTCAAGCTTATACTTGTGATGAAGGTTAGCTGTTAGATATACATATCAGATATTCTTAAGATTCAATATCTTGTAACGCCATATTGATGTTATTAACGTTGGGTCCTAAACTGTATAGTAGCCTACCATAAATAAGTTAGAGTAGCCTTCTATACATTAGTTATTCGAGTACAGGCAGCAGGCAGGCCGCAGCTCACATCCAAATGAATGACTTCTTGGGAGAAAGAAGGTGACATTAACCTGCGCGTGTACCGTCTTCAACGAGATCTTATTGTATTAACTTGTGTTGTTATTCACATTATTTGTATGGCATTGTACAGTGCCAAAGTCCATTTATTTATCTGGGACGTTACTCATCAGACTTTGCTGCTAGGCAACGTAGGTTACCTGGTCCTTGAGCCCCCAGTTTAAAGGGCTTTATTATGACGTTTAAGATATTTATTTCTAAATGTTATACACTGAGAGAAATTACAAAGGACCCTCAAAGCACTAACATACTGGGTACTTCTACCTTAGTTAAATCATTGTAGTACATTCACTTGACAGAGATGCCATATTAATGTTATTAACGTTGGGTCCTAAACTGTATAGTAGCCTACCATAAATAAGTTAAAGTAGCCTTCTACACATTAGTTATTCGAGTAATTGACTGTTATGAATTCGCTTTTTACGAAAGCGAATTTAGCGGAGAAATAAATACTAGCTTTGTGCTAAAATGATCCGAGCCCTCATAAACGGTCTCGTAAACTAGCATAGCTAGCGGAAGGGTCGTTCGGTTTCCGTTGGCAGGCCGCAGCTCACGTCCAAATGAATGACTTCTTGGGAGAAAGAAGGTGACATTAACCTGTGCGTGTACCGTCTTCAACGAGAAAAGTGATAGACGGGACACGTTTAACTGTTAAAGTAACGCCGATGACCATGATGGCCGACCGGTGTGATACGACAGACAGCGCTTCTCGTCTTTCTCTCTCATTCAAGCCGTTAGTTAGCAAGCTAGCAGCTAACAAGTAAACGTGAGTCACGAATTACCTTGAACCAACATTGAAGCGACATTACTTTTTAATTTAACAAACTATCTAACTACTCGTACTTAGCATCACTGGGCATGTGGTAACGCCATTGTGGAGTAGACAAACGCTCAGGGGAAATAAAAGATAAATAGCTAAAGCTAATTGGCTAACTCAAAACAAAGCTAACGTTAATGCGGCTAGCGTGTTAGCTGCCACGGCAAAACTCAAACACCAACTTAAGCTACTACAGCAAAGTAATCATTGCGTTTATCAATTAATACAACGCAAATACATATACACACTTGAGAGTCTGTTGTAAAACGTACAAAGACACGCAACGTTACCTTACTGTGATATTTTTGTGTGACGCCGATGTCAATGCGTGTGATATACTACCGAGCTAACAAGTCTTCACAGCACAGTGAGCAGCACACATGTATGGTGCGTTTAAGGACACTTAAAAAAAAACCTGCGCTCTCGCTGCCGTGAACCGATAGTCGTAGAAGGAACGTGTTATTGCCTTTGCTTGATAACAACGAAACGAATCACGCTTCTTTTTCTTTTTGGGGACACAGCAAGAAAATGATCAGAGATCAGCAAGAAAATGATCAGGGTGCCGTGGTTTTATTATATATATATATATATATATATATATATATATATATATATATATATATATATATATATATATATATATATATATATATAAATATAAAAGATGGCAGGGGCCTTTGTGTTCTCCGATAGTGAAACAGCACATGGGTAACCTTTGAAGTCATAAGTCTCTATGTTCCCCTTATTTTACAGTTCAAATAGTCCAGTCCACATTGATTATCTGGCTATTCCGTTCTTTGCCGCAACACCTGAATGCGTCTGTCACCAGACAGCAGCGCCTGTACAAAAGGACTTTTCCAAGGCTGTAATTAGTTAGAATCATAGAGGTCAGGTGAAAGGGTCAGAGCTGTGATTTTTAATAACCCTTTTATTATGCCTTATGAGGCTATTTCTGTAGATGAATTATGTTGTAAAACTTTATAGAAACGGAAATATTCCTGCCGTTTTTATAGTACAGTGCAGACAATATTCCCTGGGGAGATTTTACCCTTTTGTCTTATGATAGGATGAATTACGGATGAAAGTACTCTGCCATGACCGTTCACACTATTACACTGTCAACCTTTAAGTAATAAAGAAATAGGCTTATCACAATATAACACTATACTTCACACATTTGAACATACAATCAAATGTAGATATTATTACACATTATTCACATATTATTCATATATTTATTTGTTATATATTTTATTCATTTTTATGGTGACAGTTTATCAGCCACCCAGTCATAATCACATCCATTCCTCAAAAGGTTAAAAGTTTTTTTGTTTCTTTCCTTAATCCTAAATATTTAAATTCTGTCTCTCTCTTGTTGTCCGTATAAATAAGTCAATGTTAACATATTTATTTCTCAATGTTATACACTGACAGAAATTACAAAGGACCCTCAAAGCACTACTACTACTAACATACTGGATACTTCTACCTTAGTTAAATCATTGTAGTACATTCACTTGACAGAGAAATCTAACTGATTACATTGCAGATTATGATTTGGCTCAAAATATAACAATTGCTGCATTATTATTCATTAAACTGTGCAGCATCATGGAATTGATAAGCCACCTTGAGCAGAAGTTAACAAACATTTTTACTAAAAACAAACTTTCCTACCTTAGAAAGGTGTCCTACATAACCTCAAGGGAGCGTTCACTGCAGGGTTCAGCAAATGTTCCACTTCAACATTCGCCAAAACGTTCCCCAAAAAATGTTTACTGGGAAGATAATTTAAGTACATTGTGCTGATAATGCCTCTCTTTCACTCTTTACTTGAAGTAATGAATGCAGGACTTTTACTTGATGATACGTTGATACGTTAACCAGCTTTCATTAAGCGTTAGTGGGATATATGTCACGGAAAAAAACATCGACAGTTGTCCAGTGAGTTTATCTTCTCATAAAATACACTGATACCACAGCCTCTGCACGACAATAGATGTGTTGTACCATTTGAGGGCGTTCCCCCCTCTCAAATAGAGGCTGGGTCCATAAAGCTTGCGTTTTCCAGATACCGGCAATCAGCTACCGACAGTCGACCATCACAATAACTGTCAGTGAGGATGGATGGAAGCCAGGAGGGGCTAAAAAGCCGTTGAAGAAAAGAAGGGCGTTGGAGGTGTATGCTGCCAAAGCTGACAGACATTTTTGAAGAGGACAGACAGACTCCCTGTAAGTACATTTTATTTCAAATGTTTTATTTAAATTTAAGCCAGCTTATCGTTTAAGTGAAATAGGCTATTCTTTTGTGTTAATTTAGCAACCTATCCTTGAAGTGAAATATTGTTTGTTAACTTAGTGAAATATTATTAAACTTCTATACATTTGTTCAAACATGTTATAAATACAAATTAGTAAGAGGTGAACTGTTGCTTCGTTTATTCAATGTCAACCATGAAAAAAGTGGGCCGGTCTTGGGTGCCTGAAACTCCCGGGCTGAAAAGTGGCCCCACTGTGTCTCCTTACGGGGCACTCACACTACACCAACCGTACCACACCCAGGCACGATTGAGCAGTCAATGGGTGCTATGTCTGACAAATCACCCTTCTTTTTTTCCTTCCAGGCTTGTGGAAGGAAGACATATCAAGACCAAAATGGGAAATGGTAAGAGCTTGTTAGTAATGATTTGGGTCGACTACTCTGAAATACATTATCTAACATTAAAATAACTTGAGCTTGTGTGTTGATGAAAACTAATTTAATAAACTGAACATTAGTAGGTTCTGGCGAAATCTCAACGGGTGCTGCCTTAGAGGAGACTGCCAATCTACCATTCTCAGGTAAACACTGTAGTAGAAAAAACACTATTTGATCTGACGATGTAAACTCCCATCAACAGTAACCACCTGTCCACATCCACAGTGTTAACTAGAACATCTGTATACTGAGGAAGACAGACACTCAGTGTGTTGCAATGAGGATGTTCCTGTTCTCTGTTTGATTTGTTTCCCTTGAGCTTGTGTGTTGATGAATTTAATGAATTAGAACCCACAGGTTATGGCGACATCACAAAGGTTGAAACAACTGGTGCCTCAGAGGAGACAGCGACGAAGAACATGGTGACATACTCAGGTACACACTGTACGACGACGTAAACTCCCATCAACAGTGACCACCTGGCCACATCCACAGTGTAACTACATCAGTATACTGAGGAAGATAGACACTCAGTTTGCAATGAGGATGTTCCTGTTCTCTGTTTCATTTCTTTCTTAAAAGGTGTGAGGGCGTCACACACCATGGCAGAGAGACATGCGGGCCGAATGGAAAAGCTCAGGTCTAAAATCGACGAAGAGGGAAAAAAATATAAAATCGATCCGGCTGTCTTTGCTGCCATTTTCTCCAGAGATTTATACTCAGACAACCCGGAACCGACTAAACTGATGCAGGTTGTAATAAAGTCCACTCTTTTACACACATCCTCTTAATAGAGACTCACATTACAGAAGTGTTCATGCCATTTAATTTCCATTCCTGTAGGAGACCATCCTCCTTCGAATAGGTACCTTGGTTAGTCGTATTAAAGACATCCGCTTCAAATTTCCTGACTGGACCGCGGAGCAGCAGCTGAAAGGTTGGTTTTACTGGATCATCACTCACACACATGCACCAGCTCTCATCACACTTTGCTTTGTTTGCCTCCACAGGAGGGATAGCAGCCTACAATGCGGGCGTTGTAAACGTCCTTTACTACGATAACATGGATGACCTCACAACATCTGGAGACTACTCCAACGATGTGGTTGCCAGAGCGCAGTGGTATAAAGACCATGGCTTTTAAAACACACCTGATGCTGTCCACAACAGAAACCTCCACCTCAAAGATCTCCTGCTAATCATGAAGGAAACATTCTGCAACGTGTGCTGTGTTAAACTAAATAAACATGATTCAAAGCAAAACCCACCACTGATATTTCCATTCATCGCGCTCCATGTGAACTCTCTCTGGGATAATTTGCAGAAAAGTGAGGAGGAAAGTGATATTCGCTGGGGTTCTGCCCTACAAGACCACAGATCTGCAGAGAGCTGTGGGTGATAAGGTTGGAACTCCGGCTGAATACCTTCCCACATATCTGACACACGTGGGGCTTCTCGCCTGGCACACAAACACAACACAAGTCATTCTAATGTGCAGGACGTCCGTGCTGTGCAGATTAAACAGACGCTGACTGTTATGAAGTATATATTTCAGTTGGTCACCTAACCCATTTTTTACAATAGCCCTTAAATTAGTGAATATATTACCTCATTTCATTCCAACAAACAAATATACATACAAATATATTCAGTTATTCAGAGTTATTCAGATATTCAAAATGACTGATAGGAACACTTTGACATTTTTGGGATAACAACAAATACCTCTACTCACTTTCTTACTGAGGGTTAGATGAGAAGATTGATATCACTCTTATATTTGTCCTTAGTTCACAAAAGCCTAATAAACATTTCTCAGACCACATTTTGGGGGAGTGTATATGACTTGACACCACCACCACATCCACAGCAGATATTGTGTTTTGCAGCAGAGCTAGATGGTATTAGTTTTATTACATCTGCCACAATCATAGGCTAAACCTGCTGAAAACGAATGGCATTCCCATCAGCCTCAGCGGCACGTTGAGTTTAGTCTAACTGGCAACTGTTAGCAACATAACATGCTAAACTAAGACAGGAGATGTTGAGGCTCGTCTGTATATCAGTTTAGCATCAGCAGCATTGGCATTGTGAACACCCCCCCCCCCCCCCCCCCCCCCCCCCCCAAAAAACAATTATTTGGCTGGGTCCAAGCCCGCGTTTTCCAAATAATAGATACCAGAAATCAGCTTCCAACAGTTGACCAACTGTCAGTGATAATGGATGGTAGGAAGGAGCCAGGAGGGGTTAAAAAGGCTGTGTTGAAGAAAAGAAGGGTGTTGGAGGTGCAAGCTGCCAAAGCTGACAGACATTTTTGAAGAGGAGAGACAGACTCCCTGTAAGGTATTTCATATAACATTTTATTTCAAATGTTTTATTTAAATTTAAGCCACTTTATCGTTTAAGTGAAATAGGCTATTCTTTTGTGTTAATTTAGCAATCTATCCTTGAAGTGAAATATTGTTTGTTAACTTAGTGAAATATTATTAAACTTCTATACATTTGTTCAAACATGTTATAAATACAAATTAGTAAGAGGTGAACTGTTGCTTCGTTTATTCAATGTCAACCATGAAAAAAGTGGGCCGGTCTTGGGTGCCTGAAACTCCCGGGCTGAAAAGTGGCCCCACTGTGTCTCCTTAGGGGGCACTCACACTACACCAACCGTACCGCACCCAGGCACGATTGAGCAGTCAATGGGTGCTATGTCTGACAAATCACCCTTCTTTTTTTCCTTCCAGGCTTGTGGAAGGAAGACATATTGAGACCAAAATGGAAAATGGTAAGAGCTTGTTAGTAATGATTTGGGTCGACTACTCTGAAATACATTATCTAACATTAAAATCACTTGAGCTTGTGTGTTGATGAAAACAAATTTAATAAACTTAGTCATTAGTAAAAAGTGGGTGTGGCGAAATCTCAACGGGTGGAGCCTTAGAGGAGACTGTCAATCTGCCATTCTCAGGTAAACACTGTAGTAGAAAAACACAGGAGGTTATTTGATCTGACGATGTAAACTCCCATCAACAGTAACCACCTGTCCACATCCACAGTGTTAACTAGAACATCTGTATACTGAGGAAGACAGACACTCAGTGTGTTGCAATGAGGATGTTCCTGTTCTCTGTTTGATTTGTTTCCCTTGAGCTTGTGTGTTGAGGAATTTAATAAATTAGCATCCACAGGTTATGGCGACATCACAAAGGTTGAAACAACTGGTGCCTCAGAGGAGACAGCGAGAAAGAACATGGTGCCATTCTCAGGTAAACACTGTAGTAGAAAAAACACAGGAGGTTATTTGATCTGATGATGTAAACTCCCATCAACAGTAACCACCTAGCCACATCCACAGTGTGACTACATCAGTAAACTTAGGGGAAGATAGACACTCAGTTTGCAATGAGGATGTTCCTGTTCTCTGTTTCATTTCTTTCTTAAAAGGTGTGAGGGCGTCACACACCATAGCAGAGACACATGCGGGCCGAATGGAAAAGCTCAGGTCTAAAATCGACGAAGAGGGAAAAAAATATAAAATCGATCCGGCTGTCTTTGCTGCCATTTTCTCCAGAGATTTATACTCAGAACACCCGGCACCACGGAGCTGGCAACTGATGGAGGTTGTAATAAAGGCCACTCTTTTACACACATCCTCTTAATAGAGACTCACATTACAGAAGTGTTCATGCCATTTAATTTCCATTCCTGTAGGAGGCCATCCTCCTTCGAATAGATACCTTGGTTAGTCGTATTAAAGCAATCTGCTTCAAATTTCCTGACTGGACCGCGGAGCAGCAGCTGAAAGGTTGGTTTTACTGGATCATCACTCACACACATGCACCAGCTCTCATCACACTTTGCTTTGTTTGCCTCCACAGGAGGGATAGCATCCTACAATGCGGGCGTTGAAAACGTCCTTTACTACGATAACATGGATGAAAACACAACATGTCGAGACTACTCCAACGATGTAGTTGCCAGAGCGCAGTGGTATAAAAGAACATGGCTTTTAAAACACACCTGATACTGTCCACAACATAAACCTCCACCTCAAAGATCTCCTGCTAATCATGAAGGAAACATTCTGCAACGTGTGCTGTGTTAAACGAAATAAACATGATTCAAAGCAAAACCCACGACTGATATTTCCATTCATCGCGCTCCATGTGAACTCTCTCTGGGATAATTTGCAGAAAAGTGAGGAGGAAAGTGATATTCGCTGTAGTCTCGTGTTCTGCTTTTAAGTGCACATAAACGTTGGGGGTTCTGCCCTACAAGACCACAGATCTGCAGAGAGCTGTGGGTGATAAGGTTGGAGCTCTGGCTGAATGCCTTCCCACATATCTGACACACGTGGGGCTTCTCGCCTGGCACACAAACACAACACAAGTCATTCTAATGTGTCCGGGCTGTGCAGATTAAACAGACGCTAACTGTTATGAAGTATTTTTTTCAGTTGGTCACCTAACCCATTTGTTTTTACAATAGCCCTTAAATTAGAGAATATATTACCTCATTTCATTCCAACAAACAAATATATTCAGTTATTCAGATATTCAAAATGACTGATAGGAACAATTTGACATTTTTGGGATAACAACACATACCTCTACTCACTTAAATTTATAAAAAATAATAAACAAAAGTTTAAAAATACAAATTTAAGTATGCTTCTGATAACAATACATTATATAAACATATTAATTTATCTCTAAAGTATCTACACAAATACATTCTTAACAGGCATCCATATAAAACTCTTGGGTTATGTGTGCATAGCTAGAGTTTGAGCAGTGCATGAACCTCATGTTTCACTCCTGTAATGCCCACTAGGTGTCACTTTAACAGGCAAATTGAACTAAGAACTAAACATGACTATACTGCTTCTAAAATATTCAAAACAAAAACAGGATTTAAATTGAAGACTTCACTTACATATTTCTTAAGGTTTAGCACATAAACATTAATGTTTATACATTGCCATCTTTGGGATTTCTTCTCCAAATATAACGCTTTCTGTATTTCCAGCAAATGCAAATGTATTTGCTTCATTAATGGGCTGAAGTTCCATTGTTGGAAATCAGATACATTTTCGCTCTTTTAAAAATGCATTAGAGAAATATCATCTATGCTGCCCTGAGAAGAATAGGGCTATAATAAGAATAAGGCTAAAAAACACCATTCAAATAAAATAAGGAATGGTGCAACTTGGTCACCATTCATGAAATATGTTGAAAGCTTGCAACCCTCATAAAAGTACCTCATGTCCCCTCATTAATACAAAATTGTGTGATATTCATAAGCCAAATGTCCCTTTTTGTCACTATATTCTTATTTTGTTTTATTTATTAAATGTATTTGATTCGTATTAATATATTTATTTTGACTTTTGTAAAGCCTTGGGGCAGGGGTGTGGAAGGGATTAACATGGTATTAGAAAAATAATATTAATAAAATATTAAACAAATATATATATACATATTTATTTCTTATTACAATAAACCCATTCAGTTTGAGGTCTAAGAACCCTTAGGGTTTCACATTTTAAAGAAAACAGTTCACTTTGCCTACTGTATAGGACCAAACAGATGAAACAAAAGGCTTCTACTTTTGTAATTCAACAGATTGTGTACAAATATACTGTTTCACGATGAGATATATTTTTATTGTTGAAAATGGATTACAACATCTTGTTAAGTACAAATAACTTGCTGCCCGAAATGACAAACAAATTATGATAATTCTAGGATTATTGCAGCACTCTCTTCCTTCACCACTGTGCAGTGATAGGCTAGCCTACCAGCTAACAATCTGAGGACAAGGTCAGTTTATATAAAACAGGTAGACTACTTCTAATCGTGGCTGTTGATGACATCAATCCCTTTTAAAGAAATAACACTGAAAATAGCAATACAAAATACAGGTGCTCGAAGTTGTTACAAGACTACCTTTAGTTGCTCCGGAGCCAGAGATTTATTGAAACTATTACATCTATAATGCTTTTGTCACATAATTAATCGTTCACTCGCCAAACATACAAGCAGACACCGCTGTGTGACACCTGCGGGCCCCTCCTCCCCACAACATAATGCTCTACACTGATTGGCTATTTTTACTGTCCTTCAAAAAAGCTCGCGCTGTCTGAACAGCCCATTGGTTCGCGACATGCCAATCAAATATCATTCTGCCACCTGATTGGTGCGCCCCACCTCGTGCTCAACAGAAAGGCACAGGACGGGCAGCCACTCTGTGTGATGAACTCGTCCTGATTGATGCTGCCGCGGTACCACATTATCCCCGTTGAACCGCTGGCTACCTCGCACGGCTGTCCCGGTTGTTTTAGCGGCTCTCTACGGAAATATGTCTCCCCTCTAATTCAGCTCAGACAGCCTCTCCGCGCGCAGCGGCTCGCGACCAGCTGTGCGACGCGGCGGCGCTGCCTCCCGGTTGAACGGCGGCAGGACGATGGCACTGCGTTGGACGGGCTCCCTGTATTTGTCCTCAGCGGTCTGTTAAGATTTTAATTTGCCGATAACGGCGGTTTGACATTTACGTCGGGCAGATGTGGGAGCAACGGTAAACGCACCGCTCTGACTATGGAAACGCAGCCCAGGTAGGCATTTTAGTGTCACATTTGTGTCTTTGAGGTGTTTATTTTTTGAATAGAATATCGATGTTGTGGCGTGGAGCCGATTTACGGGCCCAATAGCTTATTAATTTGCATCAATTCGACGTGAAGACTACACAGGCCCACACAGTGAAGCACCGACGGTGTTCGAGATTAACTGGTGGCTGAATTAACTGGTGATATTCTTTATACTAGGCAGATGTTTGGGAGGCGTGTCCTTCTGAGGACCCCTTGTTGACTATCCAGGAAATAAACATTTGATCGCTTCTTGTCTTTATCACGTTCATGTGTCGGTGTGTTTGGAAACATTACGGTCCGCTGTAACATTATAACCGTTCGCCAGCCCGTCGGTGAGCTGCCGCTGTCAGGACTCTCCTAGCAGGACTAGCGAATGAGACAGTAGGTGACTGTCCCGATGCCTGTTCAATACACTGCTAACGTTAATAAATCTGTTGAAATGTGTTCTTGTCGTCAGTCTCATATGTTTAATCACACATGGTTAGTAAACTGCTGTCCAGACGGCCCGATAGCTGGTTCTGCTTTAACCCACCCTGCAGGAGAAGCAGTTTCCAGCCCGCTCAGAGCGGTGAGGAGACTGTGGTCAACTGTGGTCTGCTCAGATTAACCTGTGATACAACATCTGCTACCTACCTGAGCGCTCTGCTCAGCTTTCTGCTCAGCTTTCTGCTCGGTCTAGACAGAACCGCTTGGTACCATCAGACATCTGGGCTGTGGAAATATGTTGTGTGGCGACAGAAAAGAAACAAAGACATGTTTGGCGGAGTTCAACGCGGCACATGTGAACACGACTTGGCTGTCAAGTAGCGTCAAGACCCGCAGATACCAGCGCACTGACCTGTGTGGACCTGCTCTGTCATATAAACACTTCCAAATAAAACATGATGCAGCTAAATGTGAGTTTACACACTGTAGTCATGCAGCACACTGCCAGAACTACAATCAGTCATTACTGTAGCAGAAGGAGACACAATGGATCAGTAACAATTCAGAATCACTTTTATTGTCCAAGTATATGTAGACATACACTAAAAATACAAGGCAGTAGCATGTCCTTAATGTACAGAAATGTGACAGACATATCTCATCTGCCAGTTGAGGTGTGTTCCTGTCCTGTTTGAATCCAAACCAGACTGAATTAGTCTGTATGTGGAGTCTGTTCTAATGTTCTTCCAGCGGTTCCAGTGCCCTCCAAAAGTGCAGAGACATGCAAGTTAAGTGAATTAAACTAGACATTTTCAATATCTGTTCAATTGTGACTGTTCACCCGGTGATGTTGAGGTGACCCATCCAAAGTGCATCCCAGTCTTCCAATCAAACTCTGGGCAGGAGTTAATCAGGAGTTACAGTTAATCAGTGTTATTAAATTAACCTGTGGGTGGTTGGGAGCAGGTTTCATTGGTACATGGTACAGACTATATAAACCCAACTGACATGCCCCAACTTTGTGGGTTTGTGAGGAGACGGAGATAGTGAGAGATAGAGAGAGATAAAACATATAAGTCAGACATAGTTAGGTGATTGGTTAGTAGCTGAGTGAGTGAGTAGTCGATAGTTGAGTGGTTGCTGTGAGTAGTAGAGTGTGGCTGTGTGTGTTTGAGAGGTTTATTTGTCTTTATTGTGGTTGTCCTGTTTGTATCTTGTTGTGTATCTGTTTGTGTGTGAAGGGGTGAGTAGGTAGGTTGGAGCAGGTGAGACAGGTGGAGGTAGGAGCTAGGGACAGATAGGGGTGATGGATCCCAAAATTGTGCAGGAGGTGCTCAATTTCAAGCTCCACAACCAGTATCCTGAGGGGTTAACGGCCAAACAAAAATATGTTATCAAAAGGAGAGCGGACACCTCCCGGATTAAAGGTAAGAATGCTTGCCATCTGAAGTTCAGAACACAGTGATCATCTGCCATGGTAAAACTAACAAATGTAGCATTATGTTATTTAAACACCAGATGGAGATCTGCACTACATCTGCAGGCGCAGAAAAAATAAAGCTGAGCACCTTGCTAAGGTTGTATTAAGTGCAGAGGAAGCAAATGATATATTTGAAGAATTCCACTGCAGCCATTTTGGAGGACACTGTGGCGTGGAAAAAACCCACAGTGCCATCATCAGCCGGTATTACTGGCCTGGCATGGAGGAGGACATTCGCAAGTGGGTAAGTTTGTATCTTTAAAATGAGGTGGAACACTCATTCAGCTTGTACAGTAGAGTGTGATGTGTTTGTTCATATACTGCTAGTATGTTTTATTAGTTTTCAATATAATGTATCATGAAATCATTTGTGTGAACACATTCATCATGCTGTTGGAACTCATGTTATGTTTAGATTGCTCAGTGTCCACAGTGCCAGGCCAAGAGAGCGAACGTGAAAGAGAAGAGGGAATACAACCCGATAGAGGTAAGGGAATCAATGGCACATTTTGTCAGCTTTCAATCACAACACTGAAATAGAAATACTATAATGTGTTTTTTTTTTTCCTCCCAGGTAACTGAGCCTCTGGAGCTCGTAGGGATGGATCTAGTGGGTAAACTCACAGTAACCAATGGTGGCAACCAGTACATATGTGTCATGGTTGATTATTTCACTAAATGGGCAGAGGCTTACCCACTAAAGAGCAAAACAGCAGATGAGGTGACCAGTTGTATTCTTGATTTCTTTTACAAATTTGGTGCACCTAAACGACTGCTAACAGACCAGGGCTCAGAATTCCGCAACAAGGTACCATGATGAAGCATTATGACTGCCCGATATGTAACTGCTGCTGTGCTCACCTATTTAATGTTAGTCCAACTGATCATTTCAAGGTCAACTACGGCCTGTGCAAGAAGCTGGGCATAAAAAGGAGCCTCTGTTGCCCCTACCATCCCCAGACCAACGGCCTAGTGGAGAAGCTTAATGGCACCATACAGAGGTATATTTGTGTTCAATAACTTAAGCTCTTCATGAAATATTGAGCTAAACTAATATGTGTTTTGTCATACTGTGCATGAGTATCTAAATTCTTTCCTGTCTCCTTTTTGAGGTCCCTGAACAAACTGGTGGGTGAGAAACCACAATCCTGGGACCAGTTTCTGCAGTCAACTATGTTTGGTCTGCGGACAAAGAAACAGTTGACGACAAAGTATAGCCCATATTTTTTGATGTTTGGGAGGGAGGCCAGGTATCCTTCAGAGGTACCAAAGGAGTATGAAGTAAGTTGCTCTAATGTTCTCATCCTTAAAAAAGGGGCTCATCTATGTCCTCTACATACTAACTGTGATTTGTGCCAGGTAACCGAAGAGAAAGTAGAAAGGCTGGTCACAAAAGAGGAGCTTCCAGAAGGACTAAAAATGCAGCAGGACACGTACAGAGAGGTCAGGACCAACATCGCAAAAAGCCAGGAAATGGTGAGAAGGAGAAAGCGCGAAAGGGGCCAAGATGACCAGTTCAAAATTGGAGATGTAGTTCTTAAAAAGAACATCAGACGGGAGCAACGGAAAGGGGGCAAGATGGAGAGTGACATGATGGGTCCATACCGGATCATGGAACTCGAGGGGAAAAATGTGGTCCTGGCCTCTGAAAAGGGGAAGGCCAAACTTATGTCGAATATAGACCTCCTGACACATTACTTCCAGCCAGAGGAGAGGATCCCTGCCAAATTAAAAAAGGTGTTGGATCCTTCTCCTCTGGCTGGTCCACAAGACCGTGAGATGCCAACCACATCCAGTGCCCTGCCAGCAAGACCACCTTCATCCAGCAAGGCACAGGATGACTGTAATCCTGCAGAAACTTGTCAGTAACCTGACAAAGTACATATAAAATATGAATTTCACAAATGACTGGTATTGCTATGTTTACAGTGATCAGAGACATATGGAGTGGGAGGAAGAGGAAGACGCTGTGGTCCAAGATCGGCCCATACAAATTGTTCTCTGAAGATCTGCTGGTCTTGGCCCCAGGAAAGCTGCTGGAGGGAGAGGTACATTTATATTGGCCTGATATTTGTCTTTCACATTGTCACGACTAATTATTATTCTCATAGATCATAAATGCGTATTTGATGATGGTGGGCCAGAGAGCTGGGGCACTCATCATCGATTCGTATCTCATGACCTCACTCTGGCAAGGAAGAAATACAGGCAGTTTAAGATCGGTGAGTCTCTTTGTCTGTCAGTTTCCCTCCACAGTACATGCATAATGTTTGTTTTTATGTACTTTTTTGGTAAGCTGGACCTCTTAAAGTATGCTGTGGCAGCTGGAGCGGTTTGTCACGGTGGACACTGGACACTCATTGTAAGTAATCTTAAAGTTAACAGATGTAGATGAAACTATGAGACCATCTGATGTATGAAGGCTTGGCTGTCATCTTGTTTGCCTCTCCATAGATCATGTATCTGAAGGAGATGAGGTCCTTGTACCTGGACCCATTTGGGGCCTCTGCAGAACACATAAATCACTGCAAAGATGTAACAAGGTGAATTAAATGCCAACTGGCTGGTCTTTAGGTAGCAACACGAAGCCTTTTCACCATTCAGCTGATCTTTAATTGGAAATGATCTCTTTGGGGCTCATGATACACTTGCCAAACTGTAATCGTTCTGTGTGCAGGGCACTGGTTCGCAAAAAACGACCCGCTGTAGGAAGGTGGACATGCTCGACCATAGAGCATCCAAGACAGACTGATGGGTCCTCATGTGGAGTCTTTGTGTGCAAGGTAACAATTTGATCATGCATGTTCTGACATAATTGGAACCCCTTCAGAATTGTACTCCCTGTTATCACTTTAGCTTGCAGAGCAGATACTTCTAAATGAAACTGTGCAGTATCGTGTGGACCAGGAGGGGGTGGCGACACTACGGCTTAACATGGCACAGGCTCTGGTGGAAAATTCAGGTATTCAGGATTGTACCAGCTACACTGAAATGTGTCCATACTGGCACTGCACTACATTAATGGCTTTTCCCCCCTTAACAGATGACCTATCCCAGCTGTGCCGAGCTTGTGGGGAGCTCAGCTCGGGAGCTGACATTGACGACTGGGTAAGAAGTTTAATTCATATCCTGCCCAGAGTTTGGCTGGAAGACTGGGATGCACTTTGGATGGGTCACCTCAACATCACCGGGTGAACAGTCACAATTGAACAGATATTGAAAATGTCTACTTTAATTCACCTAACTTGCATGTCTGCACTTTTTGGAGGCACTGGAACTGCTGGAAGAACATAAGAACAGACTCCACATACAGGCCCACAGCTAAGAATTAACCCTAGTATCAGGATAAATGTTTGTCGATATTTAAACATCTATCTCTTTCCCTTTCAGATTGAGTGTACCACATGCAGTCTGTGGTACCACACAAGTTGCGTTGGAAGTCCCCCAGCAGACCTTAACTATTTTTGTCCTGCGTGTGTACTTTGATTGAAAATTATAAGGAAGCTACAGACCCGTGTTGGCTACTTCTGGAGGTCCAACCTGCCTCCGGAGCTGCTGATCCCATTCCACACTGCAATAGTCCAGTCTGGAAGAACATTAGAACAGACTCCACATACAGACTAATTCAGTCTGGTTTGGATTCAAACAGGACAGGAACACACCTCAACTGGCAGATGAGATATGTCTGTCACATTTCTGTACATTAAGGACATGCTACTGCCTTGTATTTTTAGTGTATGTCTACATATACTTGGACAATAAAAGTGATTCTGAATTGTTACTGATCCATTGTGTCTCCTTCTGCTACAGTAATGACTGATTGTAGTTCTGGCAGTGTGCTGCATGACTACAGTGTGTAAACTCACATTTAGCTGCATCATGTTTTATTTGGAAGTGTTTATATGACAGAGCAGGTCCACACAGGTCAGTGCGCTGGTATCTGCGGGTCTTGACGCTACTTGACAGCCAAGTCGTGTTCACATGTGCCGCGTTGAACTCCGCCAAACATGTCTTTGTTTCTTTTCTGTCGCCACACAACATATTTCCACAGCCCAGATGTCTGATGGTACCAAGCGGTTCTGTCTAGACCGAGCAGAAAGCTGAGCAGAAAGCTGAGCAGAGCGCTCAGGTAGGTAGCAGATGTTGTATCACAGGTTAATCTGAGCAGACCACAGTTGACCACAGTCTCCTCACCGCTCTGAGCGGGCTGGAAACTGCTTCTCCTGCAGGGTGGGTTAAAGCAGAACCAGCTATCGGGCCGTCTGGACAGCAGTTTACTAACCATGTGTGATTAAACATATGAGACTGACGACAAGAACACATTTCAACAGATTTATTAACGTTAGCAGTGTATTGAACAGGCATCGGGACAGTCACCTACTGTCTCATTCGCTAGTCCTGCTAGGAGAGTCCTGACAGCGGCAGCTCACCGACGGGCTGGCGAACGGTTATAATGTTACAGCGGACCGTAATGTTTCCAAACACACCGACACATGAACGTGATAAAGACAAGAAGCGATCAAATGTTTATTTCCTGGATAGTCAACAAGGGGTCCTCAGAAGGACACGCCTCCCAAACATCTGCCTAGTATAAAGAATATCAC